>NC_056746.1:752996892-753211892 GCF_019279795.1 Protopterus annectens | reverse complement strand
GGACAGTCCCTCTTTGGGCAGTTGGGTCCTGACGAAAAATATTAAAAATGGCAAATGTCCTGAGATTGTAGGACATAATTATGTCCCATATTTTATGTAATAGTTCCATAAAATAGTTATTTCTGTATCTAAAATACTTAAATGTTACAAGAAACAGAATAAGCAACTAAACTGCTATAAGAATAAGCTTTTACTTAGGCAGAAAAGTAAAGTTCTATCCTTTGTACTGACCGTGGGTATGTGTCGGCCTGTAAAATCTGATGTGTGTCCCGAAAATGTCCCACTTTGGCCATTTGAAAAGGTGGCAACCCTACTCAGCTATGGAAAATTTCCCACATCATACTGTTACACAAAGGAGGTAACTCCTTTGAACTCAAAAACTATTGTCCTACTGCTATCTTATCACCCATATCTAAAATCCTAGAAAGGGTCATACATACTCAACTTATGAACTACCACCTAGAAAACAAATTGCTATCTAAAAACCAGCATGGCTTTAGGCCCTTCCACAGTACATTCACTGCACTTATATCATTCACTAATACCATGAATTACCATAGAAATAATGGAAAACATGTCTCAGCCATAGTTTTAGACCTATCCAAGGCTTTCGATATGGTTAACCACACCAGACTTCTCAACTCACTCTCTACCTTAAACCTTAGTTCCTCCTCCATCACATGGATGAAGAGCTATCTATCAGATCAGCATCAGGCAGTAAAATGGCAAAACCAACTATCTCCTCTACTACCAATATCCTTAGGAATCCCTCAAGGCTCCATCATAGGCCCATTGCTCTTCAATCTATTCGCTAATCAACTCCCATCCTCCACTCCCAGAGCCTCAGTTATTCAATACACAGATGATACCACAAAAACATGTGCAGCCCCCACTCTAGACCTTCTCCACTCACAAACATAAGAGTCCTTCTCACTAGCAGAAACCTGGTTCTCTAACCACCAGCTTATTCTTAACTCAAATAAAACAAAATTACTGTTATTTTCTTCTTATAGAACCCCCCCCCCCAACAGACAACTTCACAATAACCTCTGATAACAAAACTGTAATCACCCCAACTACCCACACCAAACTTTTAGGCATTGAAATAGACAACAACCTAAGATTTGACCTGCACACAACCCAAACTATCAAGAAAGTCCACAAAAAGCTTGGCCTACTCTATTGTAACAAACAATTTCTCACAAACCAAGCCAGAACCACAATAGCCAGGACACATCTGCTATCCACCCTCCTCTATGCATCCCCAGTCCTAACTAGCCTTCGTAAATCTGACCTAAACAAGCTAGAATCCTGCTACAATAAGATAGCTAGATTTGCTACAGCATCTGTATATAGGACACATTATTGCACCTCCCTCAAAAACCTAAACTAGTTAGAACTCCCTCTACTAGTTCAACTGAATCAACTGTCACTAGCACATAAGCTATACTACTACTCAAACAAAATCTCAGCCCTCCAACATCTAATACGACCTCACACCACAAGCGCCTTAAGATCAAGCACCCTTAATCTTCAAGAAGTCACCAAATGTAACAATGAAGCAGGGAAATCTCTCTTTTGCTACTACATCTCCAAACTCTGGAACTCTCTACCAGCCGCCTTTACATCCAATACCTGCACTACACAATTTAAAAAAACTCCTAAAAACCTACCTTACAAACAACTGGCTATGCTCCTGTAACTCCCCTGGGTAAAGACCAGTATACAAGCAACAACTATTTACATAACCATAGACCAAAGTTTCCCACCAAGTTTCTAATTCTAATGTGACCTTATGAAAGCATAACTGCAAAATACTGCATCTATAAATTGTAAGCAAATGTATGCACAAAATTTATGTCTGCTATGTACCATAATGAACTAGAAGTGTGTTATCTTAGTATTGTAAATAGTTACTATGTAGTAGTATGATTTTGTATTGTATGTAAATGGAGCTTTTCTCCCCGGGCCTCCGCTGAAAATGGACATGTGTCCAGACGGACTTTCCCGGTCAACAAATGTAAAATAAATAAAATAAATAAATAAGAGAGCCTGGTTTAAACCAATGAGTGTTTACAGGATACCCATCCTTACAAGTGTGTTAAGATGTCTTCATGTTGAGGGCAATTTAGCATGACTATCCTTCAAAAACTGTTTTCTTTACTATTATTGCATATCAGTTTACACATAATCTTAAATTGTATGCTGTGATATAACTTCCTACTCTGTAAGTAGATGCCATTCAGCAAGGGCTTGATGTATTACAAGAGGACAACCTAGTATCTTATGAGTTGAAGCATTAAAAGATGCACAGAATAATTTGTGCTCCGACAGAAACACCATACTCTTTGAGTATCAAAAGTTCCATGATTATATCTGTGGCAAGACTATAGTGGAGTCAGATGATAAATGACTCCATGCATCTTCAAAAGTCATTACACAAATAACCTTTACTCCTTCAAATAGCCATTCTGCTTTTGCATAAATAAAACTTGCCAGCACAGTATAAACTTGGTAAGATGGTGCATATTGCTAATGCACATATTAGAGCATTTTGACATGTGTAAGAATCTGTCTGGGAAGGATCTGAAAATTGAATGCATTGTTTCTGAACTACCTATACTTGCTGAAATGTTGCAAGAATTACAAGTTTCTATAGTACTAAAACAACAAGATGCTATAGTAGACTTAGCGCTTTAACTGCTGCATGATGATGTCATGGCTTAATGGTAAGAGAATGTGAAGTCTACTACATTCTGTTATCAAACAGTGCTTTTGCTACCATCAAAACTGTTTAATACTGAGTGGGTGGAGCCTAGATGACCAACTGAGAGCAGTGAATTTTCAGAGCTCCATAAACTAGTATAATAATATAAGAAAATGTTATTATTTTCAAGTTTAAAATGTCAGAAATCTATAGATAAACTACTAAACTACGTAAATATCAGTGTTGGTGGAGATATATAAAAATGTTCCTGTCAAGTGAATCACTGAAAATGAACAACTCAAGGAATTTTCACCCAGATGCTGCTTTGATAAAAGAACTGCAACTGATAACAACTACCTTACAGGAACTATCTTTGAAGATGGATGGCTTTAAAAATGACTTAGAAAACCTCAAATTAAATTCTTAAAAACTGACTGACTCACTTAAGAAACTATTACAGCAACACCAGACAAAAATAACAACTATAGAAACTTCTCTAAATGACATTGAAGGGAGACTCAAAGATGAAGAATCCCAAAAAGAATTTCTGCTTACACAGAATACATGGCTGCTTAACAAAATAGATGACTTAGAAAACAGGGAAAAGAGAAACAACATAAGGATCTTTGGTCTGCCTGAAAACATTGAAGGTGAAGACATTATCTCATTTTTACCAACCTGGATTTGTGAATTTTTAGACTTGAAAGAGGGACTTTCATTTGGAATTGAAAGGGCACATAGAGCACTGAGGAAACCTGCCTCTAATTCAACAAATACTCCACCCAGATCGATAGTTATAACATTTCTTTCTTTTCTGGACAAGGAATTAATATTAAAATCTGGTTGGAGAAAATTACCCTTAAAATACAATCAAAGCCTGATAAGATTTGATAATGATTATTCTTTCAGAATACTACAATAAAGGAAAACGTCTGGTCAATAATAAAACTGTTGAAACAAAACAACATTAAAGCACAGCTTGCCTTTCCAGCCAAGATAAAAATACTTTTTGTCAATGAGATGAGAACCTTTAATGACTTAGAAGAAGCTACTATATTTATCAAAAACAACAACATAGTGCCTATTCCAGAAGAAATGGAATAGATGGCCCCTACTCTTAAAAGAATTAAAGAAACAAATGCTTAGACTGATGCTAGAAAGAAGAAAAAAAAAACTGATTCCAAGATAGCTGTCCCAAAAAAATAACTCTTACAACTACATCTCTCAAAGTATCAACTGATATGGTACATCACTTGTCATCTGTTTTTATTTTAAAAGGTGGATTTTTTAAACAACTGAGAAACAGTAATGATTTATTCAGAATGTTCAAAAGTCCAACAATTCTTCAAAAACAAAGGTAGGTCAAGATGGGTTACTATTTATGTTATATATTAGCCAAACAAAGCAACATATAATAGTAGTAACAGTAGAGTATTTAAAAAAAATGCTGTCATGGAGACGAATGCCTTCTTCAGTTAAAGTATGATATAGAAATGTCATGTACATCCTGATTAATAATAGTAGCAAGCTCTTACTACAAATGTCATCATTATTCTGATTAACTATGGTTAGTGTTAATTATGGCGGGTATTATGGCTATGAGGGCAGTTTAATCAATCCTGAAATGGTGTGTGTGGATACAGCTGTGTTTGGTGGCTAGTACAAATGTCATTATTATTTTGTATAAATACTGTTGATGGCATTTGTGGCGGGTATCATGGCTTTGTGTGCTGCTTGGTCGATACTGATGTGGTGTGCATGGATGCAGCCCTGTCTGGTAGCTGGTGCAGATGTCATTATAATTATAATTTTTTTTTTGTTTGTTTTTCGTTTTTGTTGTTTGTTGTTTTTGCTGACTTGTTTGCTTTCAGCTCTTTCCCGGCTGTTGCTGGGCTGGGAGGGAATTCAGGCTTGGGGTTCTAGTGAAGTGAAGCTTTGCTTCAGGTGCATCGTGTGCCTTTGGTAAATAGTTCACAGACTCATTACCAGTATCAGACCCTCTCAGGTTGCTATGGTAATGGTAACAGAGTGATGATAAAGCTTAACAGCTTGTGGTCACTACATTATAAGAAGTTATTTATTTGTATTAACTTGAATTGTAGTTTTTGTAGCCCATCTTGACCATGGGTAGTACAGTTACCAAGATAACCAGTGTTTTTGTACATGGCATCAGATTGACTGGGTTAGAGAGACAGTGGGAGCCTGAACTTGAAATGTCACAGAATGTAATAATCATATTCTGAACAACTGGTATTAAATTTACAATAGACATTCAGTTTAATGACACGGGCTTGACTTTAATAACATTGCCATTTTGGCTTGTCATGAATGGCATACATTGTATTGAATGTCGGGGGGAAGCATGGTGGTTTTCCTGTATAGCTGAATGTGTGTGGCGGGTCATGTAATTGTTTATTAGATGTTTTCATTGACTTGTTTGCTTTTTGTTCCTTTCCTGGCTGTTGCTGGACTGGGAGGGAGGGAGTTTGGGCTTGGGGTTGCTAGTGAGGTGAGGCTTTGCTTCGGGTGCAACGCGCACCTCTGGTGAATAGTTAGGAGACACACTGGTGGTGCTCAGATGCTCCCAGGTTGCTATGATAATGGGAACACAGTGATGATAATGCTTAACAGTTTGTGTTAAATAACTATGCCACAGCAGGGAAGAAAAAGAAAAAAAAAAAATGCATGCATGATAGACAATGTAGTGTTTGATTTTAGTAATCTGGACATAAAATATATAATCGTCATATAGATAAACCAGTCCACTCAAATTAGATATTAAAATCTGGATTCAATAACTTTGTTTTTTGCATACTAACACTACTGTCTTGGCTTGTCATAGGTGACATACACTACACCGAACATCAAATGGAAGCTTGATGATTTTCTTATATAATTAAATATGTATGACAAGTCATGTAACTGTTTTATCTTGACATGTAGTTTTTGTAGTCCATCTTGCCCATGTGTAATACTTAAGTGGTTACCAAGACAACTAGCGTTTTGTACATGACATCAAACTGACAGGGTTATTCAAGAGAGATAGTGGAAGCCTGAACTTGAAATGTCACATAATGTAACAATCATATTCTGAACAAATAGTATTAAATTGACAATAACCACTCAGTTTAATAACACGGGCTTGAGTATAATAACACTGCTGTTTTAACGTGTCATAATTGGCATACACTGTGTTGAACATCAAGGGGAAGCATAATTTTCTTATATAAGTAAATATGTATAACAAGTCATGCAATTGCTATAACTTGAATTGTAGTTTTTGTAACCCATCTTGACCATACATGATAATTAAACTGTTACCAAGGTAACTAATGTTTTATATATGACATCAAACTGACAAAGTTGTTCAAGGTAAACAATAGAAGCCTGAACTAGGAATGTCACAGCATGTAACAAACACATTCTGAACAAATAGTATTAAATTGACAATAATCACTAAGTTTTTCCTTTGCTGATTATACAAACAAAGTGATTACTTAAATGCTGACAAACAATGAAATTTAACTTCTGACATATCTAGTAAAATACATTGTATTATAAATGTTAGATATAAATATTATCATCTATTTAGATTAAGTAATAAGATTTGAAAGACTTCATCAATAAGGGTGAATATGTTAAATAACTGCGTTCTGTAATCTTTTACTGAGGTTTTATATATGATACAGCCTTCTTTACTATGTTTGAATTCCTTGTTATCTATCTTTCATGTAAATATTAATTGCTTATATAACAAGTAGACATTATATTGTATTAGAATTCTGTCTAATCTACAATAGTACTATATCTGTTCAAAATAACATAAATGTTGCTTATTCTTATTATAAATATTCTCCATATGAAAATTCAACTGATGGAGTTCAGATGTTCTGATTTGTAAAGTTATGAGTGATACTCTGATGAACTAAGGTTTATCCATCAGATTAGGAATGATTTTCATTCCATGGCTAGTGCGGATCTTAGTTTTGTTAACATTTATTAATTTAAATTTGTTATTTTACAAAAATATTTTTAGTATGCCTGACCAAAACATTACTTTATTGGTAAACCTTCAAAGTATAATACTGATAATTTCCTTTAAAAGCTCAAACATATACTTTATAGTTAGCAGAGGAAAATGTTTACTAGTCACATTAAAACAAAAAATACATACTTCAAATAACCTAAGCTGGATTTAACTTTATTATCTTTAAATACCAATGGCTTAAACAATCCTTGCAAGAGATCAACTCTACTGAAATATTTAAAATTGAACAAAGCACAAATTGTCTTCCTTCAAGAAACTCATTTCAAAACAAATGACAACTACAAATGGAATCCCAAGGAATATATAATACTGGCACAGTCCACTTATAAAACAAAGTCAAAAGGGGTAACAATTTTAGGGAAAACAAATGTGATTAACCCATAAATCATTTATAAGTATGAAGATAAAGAAGGTCTTAAGGCATTTGTAATAGTTAAATATAATAACAGATTATGGACCCTAGCCAATCTATATTGTTTCCCAGGCACTGGATCAGGAACAGTTAAAAACACTTGGATTTCATTTCCAATAACTATAAAGGCAACTTAATATTAGGAGGAGATTTTAATTCTATATTTGATACTTCAGAAACTACAAATAAAAGACCGCTGTGTACATTTACTGTATAAAAAGCTTTAAACAAGTGGGTAGAATCATTTTAACTTGAAGATACTTTCAAATTTAAAGAAGATAAATCTTTGTTGTTTTCTCATCAAAATCACAGATTTGGTACCCAAACTAGAATATATAAAATATTTACTGCCTATGACTTACACTCTAAAATCATTAATTTCTCAATCACTCCCTGCCCGTTTTCAGACCACAATTCACTGATACTAAAACTTCAAAATGGGTACAAACCATTAATCTTTAACTCCAGAATTCACTCCCTGCCCCTTTTTAGACCACAGTTCACTGATACTAAAACTTCAAAATGGGTACAAACCATTAATCTTTAACTCCAGAATTCCAGCAAATATAAATAAAATTAAAGAGTTCAAACCCTGGCTATAATCTAAATTAGAGTTCTTCTTAGATATTAACTACACCACAGAGATAAATAAAATAATGATATGGGACTCATTAAAAGTATATATATATATATATATATATATATATATATATATATATATATATATATATATGGCAAAACCCTAACTTGGTATAAAAAAATCGAGAATGGGATTCTGAATTATTTGATCTACAATCCAAACTTTTGTCAGTAAAAGCTGAAAAAATCAAGACAATTTGGAGATGAAAACGAAAGTAGAAGTATTAAACAATAAATTCAATGGAATTCTAACACATAAAACTAGTTTAGCTCTAGAAAAACTAAATATTAATACTTTGGCCACTTCTCCCAAATATCTAGATAATTTATCTACAAGAATCAAAATACAATCAAAAGCTAATAAGATTAAAAGTATCTTTTATGAAAAGAAAAGGGAGAATGTCTTGGATATAGGTGGCATTCTTGATGCCTATTGAAATCACTATATGGAACATTTCCAAAAAGAACATATACATACTGATCAATTAAATCTAGATGAAAAATGTTACAATATAAAAAAATACCAGAAAAATTAAAACTAGATCTCAAGGCACCCATATCCTACAAAGAGATTACAGATACAATAAAAGAGGATAAAAACAATAAAGATCCAGGTATAGATGGCATAATTATGGAAATATATAAACTTTTTCCTTCAAAGATACTATCCCTCTTCCATATAACTCTATTAGAAATTCAGTCATAAGCTTTAATTCCACCCTATTGGAGATATTCCTTAATCACGTCAATCCTAAAGGAAAACAAATCCCCAAACTGCTGTACCTCATATAGACTTATATCATTATTAAATAATTATTATAAGATATTAATGACAATATTAACTAACATAATGAAAATACCACTACCCAAAACAATAAATAATGATCAAACTAGATTGATATATTATAGACACACACCTGACAATATTAAAAAGATAATTTCTCTTATAGATTATGTTAACAAAGAAAACAAAGAAACACTCATAATTGATTTAGATATAGAGAAAGCATTTGATTCCCTAAATTGGGACTATTTATTCAAAATCCTAAAGCTATTTGAAATTCTGACATCCTTTATTCATCTCCTAAAGAATATATATATACAAATAATTTAGCATATGTCAAGTCAGGTCCTTTTACCTCTGAATCTATACATATAACAAAAGGCACTAAACAAGGATGTCTCATGTCACCAGTACTATTTGCTCTGGCTGTTGAAATATTGGCAGATTTAATTTGTAACAATATAAAAATCAAAGGAATAGATGTTTATGAACAATACAATTCTAAAATAATGCTGTTTGCTGATGACATATTACTAACATTATCTAATACAAAAGAGACATTAGAAGAATTAGACATATTAATTGACAAATTCTACATGTCTTCATGACTCCAGTTTAGTAAATCAAAATCAAAATTTTTATTTCTTAATAAAAAGAAAGAACTGCAAACTAAGGGAAATCACATCATAGGGAAACAAGAATCTACCTTAAAATATCTAGGAATTGAGTTTTGCAAGGATAATAATAAACTAGTCTCAAAAAACTACAATAATATCATTAATACAATTAAAGTCTCTGTGGGAAAATGGAACAAAACAATATTAACATTTGAAGATAGACTTCAGTTAATAAAAATGTTTTTACTGCCCAAGATCCTATATACAGCTTTGGCAATACAACTGTTACCAGAAAAGAATATACGTAAAGAAATAAATTCATGCCTAATAAAATTTTTATGGTTTCCCAAAAGAAACTAAATAGCATTAATACATCATATCAGACCATGGAAACAGGGAGGAATAAACTTTCCTGACATAGAAACATATATAAAAGCATAAATAACTAAAGCAATCTTAGACTTGATAAGTCCAAATTACTCTGCAAATTGGAAAGAATTACTAACTGTAATATTAATGAATGAATTTGATTTACAAAAAAAAAAAATCAGATAACAGATATAAACAATCTACCATGGCACATACTATGTATTAGTCTGAAATATCACATAACTAAACCCATTAAAACTTGTATGATTAACTATCACATTGACTCATTTAGGAAAACTGTTAATGCAAATATATATACTTAAAAATCTGGTTTGATCTTTTACCACCATCTACAGTCACCAAGAACTTTCCATATAAAATATTTAGAGAAAGTCTTAATTCTTGGGAACAGAAAGGATTTGTTTTCTGGCTCCAATGTGTCAAAGAACTAAACATTTTACATATGCAAGTAATACTAACAACATACAAAATTCCACAACAGGACTGGCTAACTTTATAGAGTATTCTATCATACTCGCAAGATTTAAGTTGAATAATTAATAATTCTTCATTTAAAAAAATACCTAAATTTACGAAATACATATATGAAATCATATGTAATTACTTTAACATGGGAAACAGTATTTCAAAGTTTTACAAAATATTGATAAACTATAAAACAACACCTAAAACCTCATTTGGAAACATATAACAAAAGGACACTCAATACTGTTAACTGAAGATATTAAAACAAATAAGTTATTATCGATAAAATATACATCCTTCACACAATACTGGAAAGTTTTTAACTGGAAATGCTTGCACAGAGCATTCTTAGCCCCAGACAGAATCAGCAAAATTAATTCTTCCATTAAAGGAAGATGTTGGAGATGTGAGCAAGTACGCAATGCAGATTGGAACCACGTTTTCTTTGATTGTGTTAAAATTAAGCCATTTTGGAATGGTATTAATAACTTTTTATAAGCCTTATTTAGTTAATCATTTTATTTAACTAAAACTCTTGTATTATTAAATGTAAATGAAGGTTCTGAGTTGAATAGGTCAAACATGTATCTAGTATGGACTATACTTGCAATTTCAAGGAAATGTATAACAAGAAGATGGAATACAAATACAACACCAACCTTGGAAGACTTCTACAGCCTAGTGAAGACTGCAGCATTATTGGAAATTAAAATTAAGCAACTAAGATTGTATCCAAAGCCATTTATCAACAACCCTTGGGGAAAAGTTTTATCTCTGATTGACACCATACAATGACTGATTAGGCACTCTGATAATGGATTGGACATACTTATACAGTAATTGTACATATTAGATTTGTTATAGTGTCAAGCTAATGTAAACAGTGTAAATAGCTAATTTAGATGATATTTATAAATATTATGGAATTTATTCAATTATATTTGAAAATAAAAAATGTTTTTGAAAAAAAAACTGTTGAATACTCAAGGGCTGCTGCTTAAAGGAGATGGAGTCATAGTCCTTACTCACCTACATAACAGACTGATGGTAATGTTGCATACTCAACCCTCCCCAAATCCTTTATCAGCTCTGTTACTATCACCTTCACCTCCTCAGCTGATAGCTCATACCAGGTTTGTTATGGACAAAGTGCAATACTTTATATGTTCTTGTACTGAACCCTAATTGTTACCTTTCTTCCAAACTGGTCAGCCTTTAAAATTCTTTCCTACAATTTCCAGCTATCCTCCATTGTTGAATCTACTGTTGTGTCATCAGTAAAGATGTTAATCTTGCTGTCTCTTCCCTCATGTTTATCTGACACAAGGACACCGAAGAATACTGGACCCAGAACAGACCTGTGCAGTACTCGAGTAATCATTTCCCAAGTTCCAACAAAAAACAAGTAATCTCCGTGGTATCCCCGAAGTCTCAAAACAACCCACTAAAGTATATAGTGGGTCCAAAAACAAAAAAAGTCAAAAACAAAAAAAAAATAGTCTGTGTACTTAATAAAGGATTTTCGAGTGGAAACAGACTGCCTGCCTTGCTTGGATTACTTTTGAATACTTAGTAATGCTGCACAATTATATATTTTCTATTATTACTTTTTGTTTTGTTTTGTTTTAACTTAAGACAAGTTTAAGTTTGCTACTTCTACTGATATTGTCTGATCTGATTAATATACAGTGATTAACTAGAAATATATGGACTGAAAATCTTCCACACAGAGAAGTTTCTTACACTATTTTGTTTTTCATTTCCCAAGTTCCTGATATTGTACCTCTTAGCATAACCTTACATGTCCTACCACTTCAACCATGCTGCTGCCTAATTCCTCAGTGTTGCCAAGCCAGTATACTTTTATCATCAGCTTTCTGTGTGTGAGTGTGCCAAAGACCTTGATGAAGTCTAAGCAGGCTGCATCTACTGTTACTGTGCTGTCCACCCGCCCCTCATATCACTGGATGGTGTTCTTATGATACTATCAAACTGACCTGTAACCCAGTCATAAAACAGAATCAGGTGTGACTGATAGCTCCTTCTAGCGATGAACCCATATTGGTTGCTCTTCTGGAACTTTTTTCCCCCTAGAAATGCCCCATTCCCTTAGGATTCTGTCCAAGATTTTCCCTGACATTATTGTTAAGGTAACAGGAATGTAGTTCCTCAGATTTTTTTTTCTATTTTCTTTCGTCTTTTAGTCCTCTGTCACTTTTACATTTACCTATGATTTGTTGAAGATCTCTGTCATGGGGCTTGGCAACACTTTGACAGATTTCTGTGGACTGTATAAGACAGCATAATTTTTTCCTTTTGCTTTATATTCTCGAAGAGCAGCCAGTTCTCTCTGCATCTCCTCCCATTGCACCTACTTTCCCTTTTCTCTATTGTGCTCTTCCTTCATCTCCACGTTACCTAATCACCTCCTTGTTTTCCTTTATGAGGATTGAAGCATGACATTCATTCAGTACTGCTGTCTTTTCACAGCTTTCTGTGATATCCCTCCCAGCTTTCCTCAGCCTATAAATTTCTGCCCCTCCTTTCTTTCCCTACTTGCTGCTTTATACTTAAAAAAGCTTTATTCCCCCATTATCTCTGCTAACTTCCTTCCAGATTTAGTCCTTGTAATCCTTTTTTTTTCATAGCCTTCTTTTATTGTGTCTCCTTCACCTCCCCACCCATCTTCTACACCTCTTATAGGCTCTGTCTTTTTATCACAAGTGCTAGCTACACATTCCTTGGCTTAGAGAGATTTTTAGGTCATTGTGTTTGTTCCTCTGCTTTGTTATACATTATTTTTCTCTGTTTACTTCCTAAATATCTTCTGCATTGTCTGTCACTCTCCCTCTCACTTACCATCTCATTTTAAAGATAAGATTGTTTAGATATATTGTTATAAGCCAGCACTAAGCACCACTGTCTAAGCTAAGATCTTAATCTTATCTCTGTCTTGCATCACGTGGTGTCTTTGTAAGCCTTCCACATCTTCTTTACAGTCTTAAGCCTCAATTCTCTCCATTTGATGCCAGTAGTTACTACAGTTTACACGTGTGACAATGCTGCATGCAGCACCATTTCCTGGCATACCTACAACTTCCCTTTCCCTGGCTACCTCATCTGTCTCCTCTGACAGATCATTTGTACTAACATGCACCACAACATGAGATAAACCATCCCACTTGATGATTACTTTGCTTACCACCTCAGTGTTTTTGTTGAGTCTAAACTCTAGTACAATGTTCACTGATATTTGTTATTTCAATTTACTTGCCTAGATTTCTAATCCCATGTGTGACTGAATCTTCAGCCAGGAAAGCACTCTTCCTTGTTCTGCACACTGGCTCTCCTCTCCTTTTGTTACCTGCCCCATGCACTGTCCTTCCTATCTGTAACATTTCCACGTCCACTTCCACCATTTTAACCTGTATCACTATCTGTGCTGGCTGTTTCCCTCACAATGGCATCCCCCCGGCTCATCCTGAAAAGGCTCTGCGTTGTTTTTCTTATTTCCTTTCCTTGCCCACTTCCCTTCTACTCGCTGTAATATTGACTACTGCCTTGCCAGCTGTGGCTCTATCTACCCTCATACCTTATCATCTCTACACTTGGTTAGAATTATCTAACATCATGGGCCCATGCACTCTTGTTCTCTACATTTTTCCTTCCTACCTTTTTTGACCCTATCCTGTCTGCTGGCCTGTTGGATCTCCTCTCTAATCTCACAATTTCCTTTCATGCCTGACTGTTCAGTATATTAGCATCTCTAACTCTCATACTCCTCTGTGGTGTTCCTCCACTGTGCTGCAAACTCCAAATTCCCAGCTGTCACAAAGCTTCCTGTGCCAAATAGCTGGTCCACTCTTATATCCTGTTCCCAGATCTCACTGTACAAAAATCACAAGAAAAAAATCATTATTTGAAGTTATGCAGTCCACAGCTCTTAACTTTGCATGAGCATGCCAAGAAACATGCACATATGAACATGCCAAATAAGTAAGCCTGTTCTGATTGTTGTTAACAAATCTGGCCAAGGCTTCTGTTCTCATGCCTGCCAAACAGGAAATAGCTCTAAAAGTAAGATTAGATTAATTCTGTTGAACCTTTGGTATACCTGAAATTACAGTTACATGAGAAAATTTCAGGTTAGTCAAAGATGGTGGCATGATGGATGCTCCAGGGCACACAGTTTCATATTTCTAAATACTTTATAATCATTGTATCTGTGCCTTTATGATGTAACCATCATAGCATCATAGGATCATAGGAGGTTACTAGGCTAATGGCCCTGGGGCCCTTACAAGCCTAGCCAAGAGTTTATTCCCAAAAAGAAACCTAAGTCAGCACCTGTCACCTCTGTCAATGAGGGAAACAGGTGGAACCCCTTGAATAAATTTGTGGTTTCCCATCCACTCATCAACGGTGTGCTTGAAGAGGGTCAGTAAGGTACTCTGTTTGACGTGTTTGTTTGTCTTTTTGGCTTTTCCCGGTTAGGGGTTGTCACAGCGGAACTCCGGTCTGCTAATGATTGGCAATAGATTTTTTATGGTGCCGAGTTGCCAGCCTGATGCCCAACCTTCAGCGAAGGCACGCCCATTCACACATGTCTTTCGGAGGCCACTCTACCACGGGGAGGACATGCAGACTCCACACAGAAGGCACTTCAGCCGTGAATCGAATAGGAGAACCTCTTGCTGTGAGGCAACAATGCTACCACTGTACCACCGCAGCTTTGTACTCTGTTTGACATGTATGGTAAGTCTATTCCAGAGACAGTGTAGCCTCTGGGAGACAAACCCATATCTCAAGCAGGTTTTGTTGATGTTGCATATTAGATTCAGGCGTTTTGAGCAGGTAATGTGTGAGGAGTTAGACTTATGGATAAGGAGCATTTCTAGTAGGGCAGGGTCTGAGATTGCCTTGCAAGTGAGACACAGATCACCTCTGAGCAATCTGTATGATACATTTGCAAGTATTGCTCTCTTGTATATACTGACCTCTGCCAGTTGATACAACCTTACCACTAAGCTTCCATTTATAATATCATATTGCTTAAATCTTCAGCTTGTACCTATGTTTTATTGTTTGCCTAATATTCCATAGTCATGTCAGAAAACAATCAACTGACTCCTTACATATAACTATTTAACAGATGTGAAGAATAGAGTAAGAATCAATGTAGTGGGTATTAATCATCGGATTTTCTTTTCCTTAAGCTGTTGAGCTATTTGCTCTGCATATTTGTGGAAGTCTTTACTGTCGAAAAATGCGAGAACTCTTTCATTATGTAGCTAGATGTCAATAAAGCATAGTAACAGACATGGAAACAAGAAAATAAACAAATAAATTAATAAAAGAAAATAAATGTAAGAAAGAGAAAGGATAGTGACAAAGAGGGTTGGTAAGAGAAATACAAGAAACAATATTGCATTCTCAACTGTAAAGCATAGTAGCCTTTAGTAGCAGGACACGTGTAGTTAATCCATTACTATGTCTGATTACAACATATGGGGGGTGCTAAGGCAAAAGCCATCCTCATATGCAGTTTGACATGACAGAATAATAAGTCTAGGAGCAATTTATCAAGACAGCAGAGCTGCGCTTGTGACCAGTGATGCTATTTGATTTTTTGATAATAACAAAACTGTACATATACATAATAAACATACTTATCATGAAATAAATATGTCAAGTGCAGGTGATTTACAGGGAACAGTTGCTTCTATCATATATTGTCCAATTACCAGTAAACTACTGTTTATGGATATGACAAATATGTACCATGAAGTGGTGCATTGACACTGCTGGGATGATAGCAATGCTCTGCTAGAAAAACAGAATTTTTTGGGGGGGGGGGGTTTGAACTCACAGGGGTCCTAAGAATCACAGTGCATGTAGAATTAACATGATCAGTCACTTGTCCACCTATACAGGAAAAGGCATGCAGAAGTCCACCTCTAATATTGCACAGTTATACTAGTACCCTTAAACTATGCCAGCATTGACAGATGTGCTACTGCTGTATAAAAGTAATACAGACTTATTTTAATGGCTACAATTGTTACTATGTAAACAGAGACATTTTTCATAACAGCATGTATACTTAACCTGGCACTCTCTTAGGTGATCTAATCTGCTCCTGTACATCTCCCTACTCCTTTTGATTTCTGCCAGGGCTAGAGAAATAAACATGGCATAATGAGAAACTGGGTGGTGGCATGCAGTGGTAGGTTATTTGTTTAGTTAAAAGATGGTATACTTGCAGTATGGAGGTCATGCCTGCACCCTAACTTCAGCCCAATGACCAAGGAGATCAGGCTTGCATTGACTCATGCCACTGTAGTGGTAACAGCACTTTTCCCCCATGTGTAACTGCCTTTGCCAAACTATTCAAGTGATCAGCTTTATACTGGGATCTGGTGAAGCCTACCTGCAGGATCCTATGTCTGTAATGCTTATGGATGATATCAAGAAAAATCTTGCACCTCTGCGATTTGAAAGGGGCTCTTCCCTCACTTTCACCAGCCATAATGCCTTAATTTGAATGATGTCAGGAAAATGGCAGAGAATTGGCAATCAAATCAGTTTTCACATGTCTCAGCCTCAGGGCAACATCGGGTACAGCAGCTGCAATGAAAGCCTCCTACAGATGCATATTTATAATGGCTGCGGCAACACCAAGCATATTTGCACAATGTACTCTCTGTGAAGATGGGCATATGGCCAAGTTCAAATCTAAGGTAAGTACAGCATCGCTGTGCAGCATTTAAATGATACTAGACAAGAGCATGCAAGGTGCTGTGAATTAAGTAAACCACTCCAAACAGTGGTGTTGCATTCTAGTAATTATTCCAAAGGCTGATTTCAGGGACATGATCTTTAAAGTCTGTAATGTTTTTTTTTTCTCTTGATCCACACAAAAAGGGACAGATACTTTAGTAAAGAAAGTGGGTACAACACAGAGACATGGAACATTTTGCCCCAGACACACTTAGTATTCTGACAATTAACTTAGTTAGTCTCAGTGTACCCTGCTATATATAACTTAATGCAAAATCCACATATCATTCAGAAAAATAACTCTCATTACTATGTTTTCCACATAAATTAATACACATTATAGTAAAAAATAATATTAATACAATTAGATTAAATGCTCAACCCAGCCACTGGGGATGCACAAGCCAGTGCATTTCTGTGTGCCGGTCCCAAACCCGGATAAATGGGGAGGGTTGGTCAGGAAGGGCATCCGGTATAAAACTTCGCCAAATACGTCATGTGGACACCAGTAAATATTTCCACACCAGATCAGTCGAGGCCGGGGTTAACAACCACCTCCACCAGTACTGTTAGCCAACAGGGTGCTGGCGGAAATTAGGCTACTGTTGGCCGAAGGAGGAGAAGAGGCGGAAGGCATGGCCACAGGCAGGAAGAGAGGAGATAGGCTAGGACTGTGGTAGTGAGGGTCGGAAATTTAAATGTTGGCAGTATGAATGGAATAGGGAGAGAGCTAGCCAATATGATAGACAGAAGGAAGGTTGGTATATTGTGTGTGCAAGAGGCCAGATGGAAGGGGAGTAAGGCTAAGTGTATCGGAGGTGGGTTAAAATTGTTTTATCATGGTGTGGTTGGGAGGAGAAATGGCATAGGAATTATCCTGAAGGAACAGTATGCAATGAGTGTTTTGGAGGTGAAAAGAGTGTCAGATACAGTGATGTTTATGAAGCTGGAAATTAATGGTGTAATGATGAATGTTGTTAGTGCATATGCTCCACAAGTTGGGTGTGCGATGGATGAGAAAGAAAAATTTTGGAGTGAGTTGGATGAAGTGGTGATGACTGTACCCAAGGGTGAGAGAGTGATGATTGGAGCAGATTTCAATGGGTATGTTGGAGAAGGGAACAAAGGGGATGAGGACGTGATGGGTAGGTATGGTGTTAAGGAAAGGAAAGCAAAAGGTCAGATGGTAGTGGATTTTGCGAAAAGGATGGACATGGCTGTGGTGAATACGTATTTTAACAAGAGGGAGGAGCATAGGGTGACATACAAGAGTGGAGGAAGATGCACACAGGTGGATTATATCTTATGTAGGAGGGCCAGTTTGAAGGAGATTGGAGACTGTAAAGTGGTGACCGGGGAAAGTGTAGTTAGGCAGCATAGGATGGTGGTTTGTAGGATGACGTTGGTGATCAAAAAGAGGAGGAGGAGTGTGAGGGCAGCACCAAGGATCACATGGTGGAAATTGAAAAAGGGTAATTGTGAGGTGGAGTTCAGGGATGAGTTAAGACAGGCACTTAAGTGGCAGTGAAGAGTTACCAAATAGCTGGGTAACTATAGCAGAGCTAGTAAAGGAGACGGCTAGAAAGGTGCTTGGTATGACATCTAGACAGAGGAAGGACGACAAGGAGACATGGTGGTGGAATTAGGAAGCACAGGACAGTATACAGAAAAAGAGGTTGGCAAAGAAGAAGTGGGATTGTCAGAAAGATGAAGAAAGTAGACAGGAGTATAAGTAGATGAGGACCATGGCAAAGAGAGAGGTGGCGAATGCTAAGGATAAGGCATATGAAGAGTTGTATAAAAGGTTGGACACCAAGGAGGGAGAAAAAGACCTGTGCCGATTGGCTAGACAGAGGGATCAAGCTAGGAAAGATGTGCAGCAGGTAAAGGTGATAAAGGATAATGAGGGAAACATACTCACATGCGAGGAGAGTGTGTTGAGGAGAAGGAAAGAGTACTTTGAGGGGTTGATGAATGAAGAGAATGAAAGGGAGAGAAGGTTGGATGATGTGGGGATAGTGAATCATGAAGTACAATGGATTAGCAAGGAGGAAGTAAGGATAGCTATGAAGAGGATGAAGAATGGAAAGGCTGTTGGTCCAGATGACATACCTGTGGAAGCACGGAGGTGTTTAGGTTAAACGGCAGTGGAGTTTCTAACCAGATTGTTTAATGAAATCTTGGAAAGTGAGGGAATACCTGAGGAATGGAGAAGAAGTGTTTTGGTACCAATTTTTACGAATAAGGGTGATGTTTAGAGCTGTGGTAACTACAGAGGGATTAAACTGATCAGTCACAGCATGAAGTTATGGGAAAGAGTAGTGGAAGCTAGGTTAAGAAGGGATGTGATGATTAGTGATCAGCAGTATGGTTTCATGCCAGGAGAGAGCACTACATATGCAATGTTTGTTCTGAGAGTGTTGATGGAGAAGTACAGAGAAGGTCAGAAGGAGTTGCATTGTGTTTTTGTAGACTTAGAGAAAGCATATGACAGGGTGCCTAGAGAGGAGTTGTTGTATTGTATGAGGAAGTTGGGAGTGTCAGAGAAGTATGTAAGAGTGGTGCAGGATATGTACAAGGGTAGTGTGACAGTGAAGAGGTTTGCGGTGGGAGTGACAGATGCGTTTAAGGTGGAGGTGGGATTACATCAAAGATCAGCTCTGAGCCCTTTCTTATTTGCAATGGTGATGGACAGGTTGACAGATGAGATCAGACAGGAGTCCCTGTGGACTATGATGTTTGCAGATGACATTGTGATCTGTAGTGAGAGTAGGGAACAGGTGGAGATGACCCTGGAGAGATGGAGAGAGGCTCTAGAGAGAAGAGGAATGAAGGTCAGCAGGACTAAGACAGAATATATGTGTGTAAATGAGACGGAGGCTAGAGGAATGGTGAGGATGCAAGGAGTAGAGGTGGCAAAGGTGGATGAGTTTAAATACTTGGGATCAATATTTCAGAGTAATGGTGAGTGTGGAAGAGAGGTGAAGAACAGAGTGCATGCAGGATGGAGTGGGTGGAGAAGAGTGTCAGGAGTCATTTGTGACAGACGAGTACCAGTAAGAGTGAAAGGGAAGGTCTACAAGAGGGTAGTGAGACCAGCTATGTTATATGGGTTGGAGACTGTGGCATTGACAAAAAGGCAGGAGTTTGAGCTGGATGTGGCAGAGTTAAAAATATTAAGATTTGCACTGGGTGTGACGAGGGTGGACAGGATTAGGAATAAGTATATTAGAGGGTCAGCCCAGGTTGGAAGGTTTGGAGACAAAGCCAGAGAGGCAAGATTGCGTTGGTTTGGACATGTGCTGAGGAGGGATGCTGGGTATATTGGGAAAAGGATGCTAAGGATGGAGCTGCCAGGTAAGAGGAAAAGAGGAAGGCCTAAGATGAGGTTTATGGATGTGGTGAAAGAGGACATGCAGGCGGTTGGTATGAAAGAGCATGATGCAGAGGACAGGAAGAAATGGAAACAGATGATCCGCTGTGGTGCCCCCTAATGGGAACATTTTAAAGAAGATGATGATGATGAGATTAAATTCTCAGCGCATAAGCTTATAACTGCAACAGTGGAGATGTGCATGACAGAGGAAGGTTACCCTGACATACAAGCAATGTAACCCTTAAACATCTGTCTGTGACCATCTCTATCACAAGCTGTGTGAAAATGAAGATACTTTTTATTAGGATCAGACAAGATAGGTGTGTTTGAGGTAGATGTGTGTGGATGTAGGAAGACTTACATTTAGAAGATTCACCACCCCCACCTTTACAGGAGATGTTTCTTGCATTATTCTGCTAATTAAGCTTAGTAGTCATGGCAGTGTTGCGTTGTGAGTGGTTCTCTTAAGGATAAATAATATGGTTGTTCAAGACTGACACATGCATGTGTTCATTCAGTGCATTAGGCTATAAATATAAAACTCAGCACAGATCGACATATTTTATGAAGAACTGGAGGCTGTGTGGATCAGGCACTTGTAGAAAGTACAGAGTATGCCTGATCTTCAGACAGCCTTCAGGCAGCATAATCAAACCACTGAATCACAGACAGCATCTCTGAATGCAGATTAACTGTCTGCAAATGTAAGTAGCTGTACAGAATTAAATGTATGCTGTCTAGCAGGGAGATTTCATTGTTGAATGATAATTGGGCTCAGTGTCATTGTTGAAGGGAAAGTGAAACAAGTACAGGTTGCTGAACACTGTATGCAAATTTGGATCCAGATGGTAATCCATTGGTCTTAAGACTCTTACGGCACTCGAGTAGAATGTTTCAGAAGGCTCACAACAATATATATATATATATACACAAATAAACATTTTGGCATGAGGAAGAGCTGCTGTCTTGCTTTATATTTTTCTTTTCAGCATGTTTTATTAATTCAGTAACTGCATGTCTAGTAGTATGAAGAAATTTAGAAGCTATGATGATATGATATCACATTGTTATGGCTTTTGAATTTCTTTCTTATAATGCTATAAGGCATGCTAATTTATGCAGCACTTCCCTTCTGTCTTCTAGTGATTGTTTTAATTAGTAGATTGCTCTGAAACTCTCTGATAATAAGTAATATGCTAGGTTACAATCAGAGCCATATCGTGGTCAAATGAGGCCCTACGCAGGGTGATGGATCAGGGCCCCCAAGACAGCACCCCTTAGCCATTCTAGAGCTTCATTAATTGGCCATCTTCCCCCAATTACCATAAGTACTGTTCAAACCTCTCAGTGCACATACAATATTCTTCTTTACTTCTATAATGATTACAGATACTTAGATTTAATTTCAAACTGTTATTTCAAATGTTAAAGGGCAAACACTGATGGCCATTTGCTAAACAAAACAATACAGTCTCACAATGAAAACAGACTTAGCACGAGTAACAATAAACTTCTCTGCACCTGAAACTCACATTCATTGAAACCTGCATTCATAGAAAATGCATCTGGCCAGTGATGTGTACCTTTGAGCTGTTTTCAAACCATGGACCCACTGTGCTGATATTTAGGACCATGCAAAATGTATGTGTTCTTTGATTCACCTTCCTGATAGTATTAATTGTTTAATACAGCACCACCACTTCTTAGAGTGTGTTTTACATTTGTAGTTTTAAACATTTTTCCAGTAAGCAATGAAACAAAACCTACAAACCAATAATGACAAAACTACCCATTTAAGAACATTTCAGCCATAAAGTCTGCCATTATAAATCCATCAATATCAATCAATATCCAGAGTAACTGCAGAAGTAAAAGTCATCTGAATAATTCCAAATTAAAGAGAACTATAACTAATGAAGAGGTTGCTGCTGGCAAACAACTTTGCATTTCAGTGTTTTGTCTACACATTCAGTGCCTCCTGCCCTTGAAGAATAAATTGCTTATGTTCCATTAATAAAAGTTGGTGTGCTGGTGGTATTTAATAAGGAGTGGCTGGCAAACCAACAACAGCTTCATACTTACTAGACATCTCATCCAAAGGAGGACACACTCAGGAGTACAGCACCCCCCTCTCTTATGCTGCACAGTAGTGTCAGCAATTGATGTACATGGTATGGGAACAGAGCTCACAGCCTTCTGCACCAAAAGCAAGCATAGTCTAAGCAGTTCAGAAGGCCATGAAGAACCACACTCCACAGATGCCCGAAAATATGTAAACTCAACATTTATTTTCACATGTGAAAATATTAGTTGCATTTACATATTTTCAGGCATCTCCGGAGTGTGGTTCTTTGTGGCCTTCTGAACTGCTTAGATTTTGCTCTGGTTTAAGTGTTGAAGGCTGCTTCCCTAATCTTTTGTTGGTTTTTGGTGTTGACCAAAAGCAAGCATGCTACCTGCTACACCACTGACATTGGACAATGCAGCTCTAAAACGCTAACTGATGTTGACAGACTAAATAATCCTCAGTGATGTACACAAATAAAAAAAGAATGAAAATGAAAGGAGACAGCTGGTGTGGAGGTTTAAGGCACTTGCCTGCTGTTAATAATTAAAGGGTCAGGATTTGACTCCGAACAAAATCCCTTAACTTGGCAGTGCTCTTAACTGAGGGCATTTTATACACATACACACACACACACACACACACACACACACACACACACACACACACACACACACACACACACACACACCAGATGCTTTGTAATCTCCAGCACCAGATCCATCATCTGATCCATTTGCTTTTCAAAATGTAATCAGGGCTTTCTGCGATAAATCTATCCATGTTCAACGGGCTCACTATCTCCCCCTTTTAAGCAGGCACTGCGTTAAATCTCCTGCGTGTTTCAATGTTAGGACACTGTCCTAATGCTAAGGCTTCTGTGGCTTATAGAAGTTCTCCCATGTAGGGAGAATTCTGCAAAGTCCTTATGCTTGTTGTGTTTGGTTGGAATAACAAAAGGTTGTTTAACAAACCTTTAGTTTCTTTTTTATAGTGAACCAAGCCAATATATCCCCCCTTAAAGGCAACACAGGCCCTAGGCAACTGCCTAGGTCATCTAGTGCTGTATCCAGCTCTGATTACAATAAGTAAAAAAAGGTATTAGCTGAGATGATGTCACCAAACTGAAAGTAATTGTGATGCTCACCACCGTGCATACCCTATTGTGTGAAAAAACATTAAATAATAAAGATTCTGATGTACTAGTTGGATAAATAGCTGCAGTTATAGAAGCTTTTAGACAAGAAAAAATAAATAAATAATACAATGACAAGATAAATAGAACAGACTTCTTACATGATTACATTTACAATTTTTTAAATATTACAATAACTGCATTTATTTATTTATTATTGATTTTATGTATTCATTCATTCTATTATTTGATAATTTATTTCAAGTATACTCATGACATAAAGCCATTGAAATGAAATCTCTTTTACAGGGCTGACCCAGGAAGTTGTGCACCATATAGCGGATGTATATCTGGTCTCTGATCATAACCAACTTGTAGTGAATGTAGCATCAAGTTTACTCTTCAATATCAGGAAAGAGATAAATCTGTTAACATCTTCCCCAGCTTGAGAACAAATGTAACATCACTTAGTGGGCTCCTTAACTATTACGGTCAGGTATCACTCTAGGGATTAGCAGTGAACAGTGGCACCCTGCTAAGAACAGTGGCAGAAGGTAAAGTAGCTCTGTGTCTGCCTCCTATCAATAGTTCTCAGCTAGCCCTGACTCTGACTCATAATTGTTATTTTATCCCTCATAAAGGTTTTGATTTTTCTGGTAAATCAGAAGATTACAGTAAGTCACAAATGACAGACATTAGAGTATCATACTTACTTTTCAGAAAATGCATATTGATGCAACGTCTGTTGTTCTATTAACTTCTTAAGTGAATGAAAACAATATTTCTTGGCGTCCATGTCTCAAACACATAATAAGCTAGATATCATCGGAGACCCAATCGTAATCCTCTATGTTATGTGTTGAGACATGGACGCCAATAAATTCATCGAGCAAGCCAAGCTTGAGAAGCGAATTTAGGAATCTATGTCAAGAACATGTAATAAAATGTTATGATCAATGAAGCAATCATAATACTTTGTAGAGCATGGAGCATTATTTGCTCCATAAACTACCAGTTACAGAAAGTAAGCAGAATGCTTCTTAGCTTCTTTGCTTACGAATTCTGGGTGAGCCCAAAAATGGATTGAACAAAGAACATCAGTGACAGTTTTTAAATATTGTTTTCTTTCACTTAAGAAGTTAATAGAACAACAGACGTTGCATCAATATGCATTTTCTGAAAAATAAGTATAAAATGCTGCGAATTTGTGAGACCTAATCATAATTCTTTGTAGTGCATAGAGCTTTATTTGTTCCATATACTACCAGTTTCAGAAAAAAATGTAGATACAAGAAGTGTTTTACCAAAACATTTGAAAGACAGGTAAAACACAACTGCTGTCAGACAAATAGGAGGCAGAAACCATACCTCTCAACCTCTTAGTACAAGAAATCTGGACAAAGGCAAAAATAATGATGGAACAAAGGCCTAAAAATAGGCACAGATTTTAAATTCTACTCTTATAAACTTAGAAAGTTGCTAGAATAATATGTTCTGCACTGGATTACATTTTGTGATGAATATGAAGTTTGAAACTCATATGCCTGTCAATATTTAGTGACTTCAATTTTCCAGAAAACCACACATTCTATGATGAACAGATCAAAAATATAAGGCAAAAATCTGGATATTGTGTGAAAATCCGGAAAGTTGAGAGGTATGTCAGAAACAAAATGTCCATCTGAAGAGTGAACAACTTTAAAAGCTGTTTGTTCTACTATATTTTTATTTTTGTTAACAAGTGCGGCAGAGTGAAGTTCTACTATCTTTTGAAGCTGTTTTACCTTTTGCTGCTGTTCTGTACCAGCCAATGTGGAAAACCTGGCATCTATAAACAGCTTTCATTAAGCAGCACTTGTGTGTTCTTCCTGGCATTTGCAGAAGGTTCACTGTATGCTAATCCATCACAAGAGTGGTTCCAATAATTAAAATCTAACTTAAAAATATATAATAAATTCCAAATGAATGTGCTATCCCATGTTCCTTTCTCTTGTCCTCTGAGCTGTTCTGAGCTCCAGAAGCCGTACATGTTTCATTAGAATGTCAGAGATGTGCCTCCAAGGATGTTGGGGAGCTTGTCAGCAGTTCTAAGATGAAACTTCATTTTACAAAGCTAAGGAATCAACAACAGACAGGTCAGCAAAATGTTGTAGAGATGTTTAAGTCTATGATCTAAGTAGAAGCAACAACAGAAATGAAGGAGACCCCGTAGTAGTCATCTCATATATGGTCTAAAGGTAATTATACCACACATCTCATTATTCCACTGACCAGTAGTTGCATTTCACCATGATGATGAGCACTAACCACAGAACACTAATGTATAGTAATATGACACACTAAGTAAGGAAGACGGACAAAGGCATTACACGTTAATACAAGTTCAACAAGCTAATATAGAAACAACTGGTCAGTTCAACTTTCAAAAGCATACTTCCCTATCACTTTCAGAAATAGGCTTCAGCTTAGCACACAAACGTCTCTCCTTCATTTGCACTGATAATATCAGTATGCAAAACTTGCTGTGACTTTTATGACTTTTCTTGAAACTGAGAATTGAAGAATGCTGGTTGGGGAGAGGGATTATAGCAGTAAAGGGGCCTCAAGATGCTTAAGTGTGACTGACTACCCAACAAAATATCAAATGTCCTACTTAGAACTGTATTGTGATTCATGTCTGGTCATTAATGCATTTTAAAAATTCTAAACAAGTTGAGAGATCATATACTATTTTCTTCAATGTTAAACAGCTGGTAAACTTCATTCTAGAGTTTCAAGCTCACTGAATGGATGTAATACATAATTCATTACAATTAGATCATTTCAGAAGCTCATAATGGACATTTAATTTGCGCTGTGTCTCTATTTTGAACTGTTCTGATGAGATAAACAACTATTTTCAAATACACAC
The DNA here is from genome assembly GCF_019279795.1 of Protopterus annectens. NCBI lineage: Eukaryota > Metazoa > Chordata > Ceratodontiformes > Protopteridae > Protopterus > Protopterus annectens. Next base: position 753,185,563 of record NC_056746.1, on the reverse strand, counting down.
ATTGTCATATTTCTGTGTCTTTGAACTTTTGTTTAGGAATACCTCATTTCTCATGCAGTCTTCCAGATTAGCAGTTTCTTCCTGTATTTTTGCTTAATGACTTCCTGTAAGAACATTTAGTTTCTCACAATGATGGGTGGGACAGGTCAGTGTGTCTTTAGTTTGTTTGTTTCCACACATTTTTTTCTGTACCATTCACAAGCCAGTTAGTTCACAGTATTGATTCACAGAATGATTTACAGCCTTTTTTATTTGTACATGACATGGGTAGTTCTGGTAAACAGGCAGCAGAATACATATATTATAGATTTTTGTATGTGATGTATTTTATGACTACGTTTAAAAGTGCATAAATATATTGTAACAGTTTTTTTCCCAAAATGTATTCTTCCCTCAACAACAAAAGCTCAATAAAACTGATCAAAGAGAAAAAAATAAATATGTATATAAAAAGTCAACCAAAACAAATTAAGGTCTGTAGTGAGTTATGCGCAGTGTTTTCCTAGCTGTTCTTTTTTAGACCATTCAGACAGTTCAGACTTTGTCCTCAAGGTCTCACTCCAGAACTCATGGGAAATATTGATCCACAGCCATTTATTATTATTTAAGTAAAGATTATGAAATAGCAGCATCTTACAGACACTTGCTGAGGCCCTCAGCCTTGCTATAAATTTGCTTCTGAATGCTGGCTCAAGTTGGGGTTTGCATGGAATGCTCATTACTTTCTACAGCAAGATTTGGTTATATACTTGTTATTGAGTTTTGCCTTGTCAGAGGTCAGTCAACCTCAGGAAAAAAGAACAAGATAAATGCTGTATCACCTGTTAATGGTCACCCTTTCTCTGATGTGACCTCAGAGACAGAAGAATAATATTTTGGGGTTGTGAGTGTGCAATGGGTTTGTCTACTGGAAAAAAATGCTTTGTTTGCATCTTGGATCTTGTCTTTGTTTTGCATCTTGGATATTTTCCTAACTAATAAGGGGGCTTCTTGTACCATCCCTTCTGTATCTTTATGACTTGTTAGGTCTGACCATAAAACTGTCTCCTTCAAAATAAAATTGAAAACAGAGACTCCTTCCAGATAAACATTTTGTAAAGGCAAACTACCTATTCCTAAGTGATAAATTGACATGCTTCAAATCCTCACCAAACCCAGTTAACTCCAGTGAATAAGAAGGAATGGACACCAGCACACTACACAGCATGTAAACAGCCAAATAGATGCAGCTGTACCTGTAGAAACAAGAGCAGAACAAACCTCAGTAACAAACCCACATGCTGGAATCATAATACCAGCAAGTTTTACAATAAAAGCAACAGAATTCTGACCAAAAGTAGGAATAGCAATTCCCAGAATGATAGATCTTTCTTCACTGAAATAAACAAACAACTCAGAAGCTTAAAGCAATCCACCAAAGAAAAGAATGAGCTTAAAATGGCCACCAAGCCAAAGACAATCACAAGGCCTTCTTAAGTTCATAAGTTCATAAGTGTGTACTAGGCTAACAACCACAAGGTCTTTTTTAAGCTTAGCCATGCATCCCAAATCTCTGACAAGTTCTAATACCCTTGATAAGTGAAGCAGGGACTTGGGAAATGAACCATTTACAAGCGAGTTTGCAATCTCAGAAGCACAATGCAGCAATGCACTGAGTTTCTTACAGTGAGGTTAAAAATATAACTAACCTACTGCTGATAAATTCATCTTAAACATTATCCCCCTCTCTCCCCCATCTATCAAACAAAATATACCTGAAACCAACTCACGTCCAGTTATCATACAAGTCCAAGTCCTGAAAGCACCATCAAAAGCTAAAATAATGCATTGACGGTTCCTAATAATATCCCAACTTGCATCTTAAATAGCATGAAGCACAATTTAGCCTCCACCCCCATTCTCAGTAACACTGCTTAACCTCAGCTTCTTTACACATTTTGTATCAAGAGAATGGAGAACAACTACAGTTATTCCCTGCATATGGGAAGACCTTAGAGCCCCAAGCAATTAAAAGACTCTTAAGTCTGACCAGCCTCATATACAAAGCCATAGAGATTTATCATGGAACTAATCAATAAGAATATAAGGAACCTCCAAACACTGGACCCATCTCTGTTTGGAACCATTAAGGTCAGTTCTTGCTTACTCAACCTGGTGGACATTTTTGTAAAGGTCACCAAAGCAATGGATGAAATCAAAACAGTGCACACAGCATACCTCAACCTGTTCAAGGCTTTTGATGCAGTCCTTCACTTTGTCTAGTAGAAAATCTAAATAAATTGGGAATAAACCCCCCCATCATCTTCTAGATTACCAGCTGACACACTGACAGGAAACAGGAGATCAAAATAGGGGAAGCTGCCTCCACAAAGAGACCAGTCACTAGTGGAGTCCTGAAGGTTTGGTGCTGGGAGTTCTCCTGTTTGGCATCTACTTCTCTGAAGTAAAATCCAGTCTCAGGGGGCTCTGGCTGATTAAGTTTGCAGATGACTGCAAGCTAAGAGCAGTTATTTAATTCTCAAATGACTTAACCATCCAGCAGGAAGGTTTGTCCCAAACAAATAACTGGTGTCAGAATAACAGGCTGAAACTGAACGACAAAAAGTGTATTATCATATCCGTTGAGAAGTCATCTGCTCCAGGGAACTAGTAAATTGACAATATGGTCTGAGAGTTGACCCACTTGTTTGGGATTTTGTAACTTTACATGGACAATGACCTAACTTTCAACCAAAATATGTCCAATGTTGTAAGAGCATCCTTCTATATTGCACAGCTTGTAAACAAAGAGAATGTGACTAAATCTAAAGATATCATTGTCCCAATTTACTCAGCACTCATTAGGCCAGTCAGTGAGTATAATGCCTTCTTTGGCCTGTATTTGTCCAGAAACATGCAACAACTGGAATGCCTGTAGAGATACCCTACTAAAAGGACACAAGGCCTAAACAATATGTCCTACATGGACTACCTCAAAGCCTTGTCACTGTATAGGTTAAAACCTGCAAAAAAAATAAAAAATCAGAAGAGCATATGGCACCAACAACCATTTCTTATGAGGTTTTCAAAAAGTAAACTGTTGTTAATGAGTGGAGAAGTTGGATCACCTGTTTCTTTTTTCTCTTCAGTAGTATGGCAATCTTACAGAAAATGGAGGCCACTTCTTCCATGCTATACTGTTACTGAAAAGTGACAAGCACACTGCCCTGTATATGTAATGGTAAAATAAGTGCACTAAGCCATCTTACAGAGTATCAGGAGAAAGAATGACATAGTATAGAAGGATATCATGAAGAAAGTAAAAAGGGATGTATGCAAACAAATTGGGAAGAAGGCTCATTTGAGCAAGCAAGGGGGTGGGATGGAATCATGGAGAAGTGAGGAAATGAAAACCGTCAGTGTGAAGATAAAGATAGAAAACAGGAAAGGAAACATCAGAGCGAGATTACATAGGTAGATGTGTAATGGACAAGGCACCCCAAAATGGCATGAGGGATGAAGAGAAGGAAAATATAAAAACATCAAGGCTGGCAAGACTTCAGGTAATGCCTGAAAAAGCAGGAATGAAATGGGCAAGTTGATGGTAGAAATTAATATGCAACAGAAGAAATGCAGTCAGACTACTTCATAGGTTCATAGGTGTTTACTAGGCTAATGACCACAAAGGCCTTTCTAAGCCTAGCCATGCATCCTAAATCTGTAACAAGTTCTGATACCCTTGATAAGTGTAAGCGCAAGCCTGGTAGATGAACTATTTACAGGTTACCTTTGTCCGTTAGAAACATATGTGCCAAACAGGGATGAATTTCTGGTTTCCCATCCAATTCTCCAATTTGCACTTGAATTGGGTTAGGGAGGAACTCTGATTCATGTGGATGGGGTGCCTGTTCCATAGACAGAGTAGTCTCTGGGATACATACCTACCTCTCCAGCAGGTCCTATTTATATCACAGGCAATATTTAAGTCTTTAGAATGGGTAATTCTGGTGCTGTTTGTTTTGTGGATATGCAGGAGGTCCATCAGAGTGGACTCTGACAATGCCCTGTATGCCAGGAACAGATTTCTCCTAAAAAGCCTGTAGGAGACAGAATAAAAGGATAGAGCCTTGAGGTGATCTGCATAGGACATTTTACTTATGCCCTGTATTCTTTTAGTGAGAATCCTCAGTGGAGGATCTAATTGTTGGATATGCCTGGTTAGGTACATACCAAAGGGGGAACTGCTACTCAATGATAGGTCTGATAAATGTAGAATACAATGGAACAATGACTTCCTTGGACTTAGATGTCATACCTTTGTTTATAAGTTGCGCAACATAAGAATGATTTCCTCTCCACTGTAGATACATGTTGGTCAAGGGCTAGATTACTATGTATGTGTGTCCCCAAGTCTCTGACTACTGGGTCATCTTTAAGGGGGATGTTGTCAATATGATAGTTACAAGGGATGGATGACTTCCCAAAGGATACTATTATGCCTTTTTTGGCATTTAGTTTTAGTCCATGGCTCTGACACCAGTTGTTTGTCTGTGTCAGCCCCTCCTGGAGAACATTTGTGTCAGTGTGAGATTCAATGACAGCTCCTAATTTGCAATCATCTGCAAATTTAGTCAGCTAGAGACCACTGACATTGGTCTTGACTTCTGAGAAGTAAATGCCAAAAAGGAGAGTTCCTAGAACTGATTCCTGAGGGACTCCACTTGTGACTGACCTCTTTGTATAGGTGGACTCCCCAGTTCTAACTTCCTGGGCCCTGCCTGTGAGCCAGTTGGCTATCCACCGGGTGACATATGGGTTTGTACCTAACCTTCTGAGTTTGTCAATAATGCCTAAGTATGGTATTGTGTCAAATGCCTTGGTCAGGTCATGGTAGGCAGTGTGAATGATTTTGCCCTCATCCATTGCTTTGGTGACCTTCTCAAAAAAGTCCACCAGGTTGAGTAGGCATGATCTGCCCTTGACAAAACCAAACTGGTTTAATTCCAGTATCTGGAGGTTTACTATATCTCTATTGATTATCTCCATGATAATTCTTTCCATGGCTTTGCATATAAGACTAGTGAGACTTATGAGTCCCTAGTTTCCAGGGTCTGTAGATGGCCCACCTTTGTGCAGAGGAATGACTGTTACCTTTCTCCATTCATGAGGCATGAAGCCTGTTTGGAGGATATAGCTAAGTAGTAATTCCATAGGCCCTGATAGGTTGTGTTTCATGCTATTTAGAAGGTGTCCTGGAATATTGTCTGGGCCCATTGATGCCATGTTCTTGGTCTTAGATAGAGCATTAAGGATCTGTTCCCTAGTGGTAGTAGGGGGAGTTATATTTGATGATATTTCCTGAGGGAAGGTTGAGGGGGAGAGAGGGGTAAAGTCAGAGCTGAATTTATCAGCCAGGAGGTTTACTATATCTAATGGCTCAGTATAGGTGGCTTCTTTTGCAATGAGCTCTGCGCACAATTGTGTATTGTCTTTGAGGTTGCAGACATAGCTAAAGAATGCTTTGTGGTTGTTTTTGGCCTGAGTGGCTCCAGTTTGGCTTTGGTAGACTTTATTTGTCCTCTGAGTTGTTTGTTTGTTTGTTTGTTTAGTTTGATGAAAGTGCTTTTATCCTGCTGGTTGCTGCACCTCCTAATTTTTGCCATAATTTTCTTCCTCCTGTTATACAGTCTATTGATTTTGTGATTCCACTGGGGGGGGGCTTGTTTTTTTAGTTAGTTCTGTACTTCTTCCTGGTGGGAATAGATGCCTCTATGCAGCTATTAATATGCTTATACAGGGTTTCTTTGAGCAATTCTGCATAGACATCAGTGTTGTCAGGGTTTATGGGGGTTTGAAATGTTGTCAGGTTCTCACTTAATAGCAGGAGTTTATCCTTAGAATAGTTCCTGAATATTCCAGGTTTAGCGGGGGTCCAGGTTTTACTTTTACTTCAAAGGAGACCATTTTATTTATTTATTTATTTATTTATTTATTTATTTATTTATTTATTTATTACATTTGTTAACCGGGTTATGGCCAACTGGACCAGAAGCCTGTTTTCAGTGAAGGCCCGGGGAAAAAGGCTGTACAAGCAGTAACAAAGCTTACATTAATTATAATTAATATACTACAGTAGACAGTATAGAATACAAAACAATAGTACACGTGTATACTGAGTCTATAAGCTTAAACAGAAATATTAATTACAAAGACTATTGCTAAGTTAATAATAGTAATCACAAAGTGTGCACAAAATAAAATAAAATCAGAAACAGTATATAGAATATTAACAGTGATGAAAGGCATGGAATTATTAACTATGTAGAGAATGTCTGAAATAAAAAAATAAAAATAAAAAATTCTGACAATCAAAATAAAAACAGAGTGCAAGCTGTTATGGGACAGCCGAGTTAGAGCAAAGATGGAGGGAGTATATCTGGAGGTAAAGCAGGCTAAGGTATGGGAGGTAGTAGAATTAGCCTGGAGAATGACAGGAGCAAAGCCAGTGTTTGGCTAGGTAATTTTTCAGGAGATGTTTGAACTCATGGTGCTGAGAATTTTGTGTGATGGACTGTGGAAAAGAGTTCCACAATTTGGCTATTTTGTGGGAGGAAAGGGAGTCACCATGGTAGTTGTGGGAGTGGGATACCTTTAGAATTAGCTTACTGGAGGATCTGAGAGACTGGATAATAGTTCTAGGTTGGACAAGGTTAGAGAGAGTGGGGCAGTTACTGGGCTGGTATATTTTTTTGTGGGCCATGGTCATTTGGTTATGTGATAAAAGATTAGGGAGTTCTAACCAGTTGAGCTGGGAGAGGGCAGTGCAGTGGTGAGTCCTGTATGGCTGATTAGTAGTAAACCTGGTGATTTTGTTGTAGCAGGATTCAAGGTTATTGAGCTCAGACTTACATAGGTTTGTGAATATTTGAGATCTAGGAGGGTGGAAAGCAAGTGTGACCGAGCAGTGGCTATTCTGGCACTCTGAGTGAGGTATGGTTTAGCCCTATAGATGGTACCAAGTTTAGCATGAACTTTCTTGATGGTAAAAGAGATATGCTTGTCAAATTTTAGGTACTTGACTATTGTGACACCGAGAAGTTTAGCCTGGCTAGTGGACTGTATTATGGTACCATTTGAGGACAGGATAGAGAGAGGGAACTGTCTCCAAGTTTGGATAATTTGTTTTTAAAGGCAATAATCTTAGTTTTGTTTGGGTTATGTATGAGTTGATATGAAGAGAGGTATCTTTCTATGTCCTGAAAGGAAGTTTGCATTTTTATTTGAAGTTCTTGTGGTGATTGGGCTAAGCATATAAGTGTGGAATCATCGCCGTACTGGACAATGTGAGTCAGTTGAGTTGTTGAGCTGAGGTTGTTAGTAAATATGGTAAACAGGTGGGGACCAAGAATGGAGCCTTGGGGTACACCGACTGAGATGGGGAGTAGAGGGGAGAGACTGCTAGCCCATTTAATTTCTTGCTGATGGTTGGAGAAGTAACTGTGGAGCCAGGTTAGGGATGCAGTAGTGAGGCCATAAGATGAGAGTTTGTCTAAAAGTAGTTGGTGAGAAACAGTGGCAAATGCTTTATACAAATCGAGAAAGATAGTAGAGACAGAGTGACCGTCATTTGTAAGATTGTGAATGGTATTGGTGAAAAATATTAGAACTGTGCTAGTACTATGTTTACGACGAAAGCCATGCTGAGAGCTAGACAGCAAGTTGAGACTAAGTAGGTGGTGTAGGAGCTATTTATGGATGCATTTTTCTAATATTTTTGCAAGGGGGGAGAGGATGGCAATGGGATGGTAGTTGGTTAGCTACCTGGAGGGTCCACCTTTATGGAGGGGAATGATGTGTGATACCTTCCAGAGAAGAGGGATGTACTGTTCTGTAAATGAATGATTAATCAAGATAGAAATGGGGTAAGTGATAGAAGGAGCTAAAGTCTTTAGAAATTCATTAGGAAGTAGGTCAGCTGCAAGACAACGGGGTTTAACCTTGGTGAGGATTTTTATTTTTTATGTAGTTGGTTTGAATGGTATTAAAAGTGAGGAGGTTGGGGTAGTCTGCGATAGGAGTAGGAATGGTAAGTGGGTTGGTGCTCTGGGTACCTAACAGGGTGGTTATGGAGTTAATAAAGTGTGAGTTGAACTGGGTAGCTATAAGGTCAGTGTTGTTAGTAGAGACAGGGGCAGGGGTAGGGGTATGGCCAGTTCTAAGGAGATAGTTAATGCTTTTGCAGAATTTTTGAGGGTTGTACAGGTATTTATGTTGACTGGCTAGGAAGTAGGTTTATTTATCCTTTTTAATTTGTTTTTTAGCTAAGTTACAAATCTGTTTATATACAAAGAGGTTGGCTGAATCTTTGGTAGTCACGTATGCTGTTCATGCCCTATCTCTATGTTTAAGTAGCAGTTTGGTGTCATTTGATAACCATGGTAGTTGTTTGGCTCTTAAGCGAACCTTCCTAGTTGGAGCAAGGCTACTAAGTATATTAAGGAAGGTGTTGTTGAAATATTGGACAGCCAGGTCAAGGTAGAGGTGTTTAATTGGTGAACAGTCACACTGCTGAAGTAATAGGTTAAAGAGAGAAGGGGAGAAATGTTTTGTGCTACGTATGTATTTATAGGAAATATTATTTTGTGTGTGCATGCATTTTCTGTAAAGAAAGGAATTCTGTGGTCTGACCTTACCAGGGAAGGCATTACATTAGGGGGTGTGCAGCAGTCTCCCATATTAGTGAGGACCAGATCCAGTATGGCTGCACCCCTGGTTGGTGTATTGACTATCTGGTCCAGGGTGTTTATGTTTACAAAATCCAGGAATCTCTGTGCATATGCATTTGGTGTCATGCAGCATTTCCAGTTAATAGTGGAGTAATTAAAGTCACCCATGAATATGGTATTGAGTTGGATGGTTAGTGTTTCTAATAAGTTTAAATACATGGTATGGGTTTCCTGGGTCATATAGGGAGACCTATAGCTTGCAAGGATTGTTGGCTTTTACCTATGGTGATTTGAACATGGAGACGCTCAAGTGCATTGCCCTGTTTGACCAGCCTTGAAGTATATTTATTTTTGATGTAAATAGAGACACCTCCACCTTTATTCCCTGCCTGTAAAGCAGCTGGCCTAAATGTGTGGAAGGCATTATAACCTTGCACTGTTGGTGTGCTCTCCGTGGCTTTAAATCATGTCTCAGTGACCGCACGGATGTCAGTATTCTCTAGGGTAAAAAGAGCTTCTAGGGAGTGGAGGTTTTTGTTTAGACTCCTAGCATTGAGCAGTAATACCGTTAGATTTTCTTGGTTTTGATTTGTTATGCTGGAAGTACTTTCAGTTTGGCATTGCCTAAAAAAGGCACTATGGGGGAAGACAATGTTTTAACCTATCCACAAAACAAACAGTACCAGAATTACCCATTCTAAAACTTAAACCTTGCCTGTGATATAAACAGGACTTGCTGGAGAGATAGGTATGTATCCCAGTGAATACCTCATCTATGGAACAGGCTCCCCATCCATGTGAAGCAGAGTTCCTCCCTAACCCAATTCAAATGTAACTTGGACATTTGGATGGGAAACCAGAAATTCATCCCTGGTTTGGCACCTATGTCTCTAAACCAAACAGGTAACCTGTGAATGGTTCATCTCCCAGGCCCATGCTTACACTTCTCAAGGGTATCAGAACTTGTCAGAGATTTGGGATGCATGGCTAGGCTTAAAACAGCCCTTGTGTTCATTAGCTTAGTAAACACCTATGAACCTATGAACCTAATATTCAAAAGCCTAGAGGGGAGAGGTGCAGACCATCCCTGTCAAAGCAGCATAGTCTGTTGGCCATCTCCTTCCATTCTGACAAATATTGCACCCCCTTAGAATGACACCAGAAACTAAGCCAATTAATAAAGGCAATCATCTTTTGTTTGTATTTTGCCATCATCCTTGGAGAAGGTAAAATGCTGCTCAATGCTAGGTTCATACCAGCCCGAGACACATATTCCAAGAGCACCATGATGTCTCTGTTCATATCATCTAGGGAGGTACATCTCAGGTCATTTACTCCCACAGGGACTATGACTGAGTCATATTGGTAATTGAGGTACAATGACCTGAGTGCATGCGTAATGTGGGCAGATCCGAGGCCCTGATAAGCAACTAGCTATGACATTCTCCTTACTCAGCCTGGTGAGAGGGACATTAGTGTGTCTCACAATGAAGTCTCCCATGACTAGAATATTGGATTGTGTGGTGACTTGCCTTATGGGCTTAGAGATAGAGACTCCATGAGATGTAGCTCTATGTGTTGATGTGGGTGTTGTTTTGAAAGAGTACATTTGAGGCTGCTGAGGATGTTTGTTATATGTACTTCATCTAGGAGGTCTTTGTGGTTTAGGAAGGTTACATGTAAGTGCCTCAGCATATGAGGGTCAATATGTCTGCTTTGAATTGTGAGTGATGGGTGCAGCGTGTGTACTAGTGACAACATTGTTGACATTAAGAGTACCTGTATGTGAGAGCTTTGCCTCCAGTGATATACATATCCACCAACTCAGTAACAGAGACAGCAGGAAAGTTGATACCCATGGCAACAGACCCTTTTTTTATTGATTAAACAGTTGGAGTGAAAATACAATCAATGTCAGGAGTATCCGGTTTGCAGCTATGTAGAAAGTGCTTGTCACTGCAAACTAGTTATCCTGTGCACAATTAGGTATTGGAGAAATTTCAGTTGTGCTTTTACAGGAAAAATGTCTCTCAAGGTGTCTAAGTCTGAATAGAGCACTGCCAAACACATGAGGGGAAACTAATGCATAGACCCTGAAAATTTCAGGATGAAGTATTTAGGCAGATATTCTGAAGTTGGAAACAAATCAAGAAGTACTTACTGAAAATAAAGAATTAGCTTGTCAAAAATGATAAAAAGAGGGGAGTCGTATGAATGGCTACTGCCTGGCTACTACTAATGCTGGTCTCAGCACAGCTTCACTCTGTTGGGATACAATACTCTTTTACTTCTCTTCTCACCAGAAGCAAAATGTTAGCACCAATCCCAAGAAGCGAAGCAGGCCACAGCCTGTTTGGTGATCCACAGTCTTGTCCCAGATGATGCAAGGGTCTCTAGGCTTGTAGCCTTTTCTGGTAGATGCCATGAATAGCAACAGACCAGTCAAGAACATTAAGCCCAAACACTCACTCTCCATCCAGAAACAGTCAGGGATCAATGCACTCTGCTCCTTCTCTCACCAGGACCAGAATATAAGAACAGATTGCAAGTTGTCACCTATAAAGCTGCTGTTAGGTTTTCTGGTGATCAGCAGTCTTCAGGAAATAATGTCCCTGTACTCCTTCTTTTACCAGGAGAAAACAGAAGCACTAATCCCAAGATGACTACTGAGAGGAAGAATGTGGGCTCTCCAATAACTGGTAGATTTGTAATAAATGTTTAAAGGTAAGATGAAAAAAATAGTTTATCCTTAACACTGCAGTGTGCACTAAGCTGTTAGATATGAAAGTGGGTAACTTAAGTTTTAGCTCTCTAAGTGGAGAGCCACTATTTTTAAAAGAGCAAGATAGATTGAAAGGGGGTGGGCACTTTTGTATTCTGGTACTATGTAATACAGTGGAACGGCCAATAAATTTAAATAGTTGAAGGGGAGCTATTTCACAAAATAATAATTTCGTACGGGTCTATATTATAAACATGAAAGCTGTAAACAGCAATACATCTACATGACACATAAAGGTCAATGTGCAAAAAGAGTGAAATACATAATGGGCGAAAATGAAAACGTTGAATGTATTTCATCAACCAACAGTGCCATGCAGGTAAGCTCTAACTGGGTCTATATTATATGAGCAAAAGTTCATATGAACGAATGCTCTTATGAACGAAAGTGCCAGACATTGAACCTTATATTGTGAACTACAGTGAGGAAAGGGCAAATATTCTTATCTTCACTGTACTGCGACCCCAGAATAAGCATTCCGATGCCTGGCATCTTCGCTCATTGGAGCGTTCGTTCATATGAACTTTCATTCATATAATATAGACCCACTCAAACTAACTAAATCAAATTAAATTAACACACTTTTACAGGGGGGAAAGCCCCCCTGCACCCCCAAACCCCCCTACTTAAATATACCAACTCTGAGACTGCACTACAGTGGGGAAAATGATATATTTCCTCATCCCCCTGATTGCCCTGCTGGCCAAGCAAATACATTTGGCATTTTCATTTTTGCCGATTACCTATTTCACTGTTTTTGTACATCGACCTTCATGATGTATTCACTATTTTGAGCTTTCGTGTTTATATGGACCCATTTTGTACTTGCTCACACCAGCCAATGAAAGGAGAAAGGAAAGGGGATATATGGTCAAATTAACATAAGGGGTAAGCAACTAGAAATAGTGTTTAAGAACACAACAGTAACAGGGTGGGAAAGTGGGAGAAAATTCTGACTCGCAAAAGACAGAGCTGCGGTCTCTTTTTAAGTTTTAATCTGCAATTAAAAGTAGAATACAAGTAAAACACAGTGTAAAGAAAACAAATCACAGTATACAAAATAGAAAAAGGCAATAAAGTAATACAAAGTACAAGAAATTAAAAGCAAATTAACCTTCCCCTCACAGCAAGGTGTGGCAGAGTCTGGGTGAGCTTTTCCAGTAGTCCTCAGTATAGCCAGAAGACAAGGGAAGATGGATGGGCTGGAAACACCAATAAAAAGAAGTGAACCTGATGACATTGGGATAACATATTCAGGCCAATGGTAGAACAAAATGGGACATGGTGTTACCAGGGTAATGAGTGTTCAGTAAAGAGCAGGGTATGGAAGGATAAGGAATGCTGTCCGTATGCTGAAGATGGAAGTAGCACACATTGTGGACATAAGGAAACAAGAGAACAGAGAGGAGTTTTACAAGAAAGAGCAGAAGAAGGCAAAACATCTTATTAGCAATAAAGCAAAGTCATTTCATAGAAAAGGGGGAAGGTTACTACATGGAAACATTGTACATGACAAAAAGTAAACTACAAGGGATAATTAGCTAGCCAAAGAAAAAAAATAAAGGGATGGAGAGGAAGGACAAGGAGGGTGGTAATGAGAGAAGACCTCAATCTGTCAGTGGCAGTCTGGAGTATCACATTAGCCAAAGTGAGGAGAGGAAACAAAAGTGACTGACTGGTTCACCCTGAAGTTGTCCAGGCAAACTGTATCAGCTTGAGGTAAAAAAGCAAGAGTCCTTTATCTCATTCTCTGCACTGGGAAAGAAGAGAAATGTCCAAGCCAGAGTCTCACTGGAAACTAGTAACTATATAGCAATAGGCCTCACCCTGACCATGAGGAGTGAGCCAGAAAGGGCCATGATGAGTGTGGCTTGAATTATAGGAGCAGACACTACAGTAGAACAGCATTGCACTTAGACTGAGGTGCTGAGAAAAAAATGTTAAAAATGTTTGTCAGGGTAATCAGCTGTGTGATATAGAGGGATAACGTTATGACTATGGCACAGGTGACATGAGTTTTCTTTGCAGCTTTGGTGCCTGCAGTTGGTAACCGAGGAAAATGAGAGTGAGAAGACGCTGCTGGCTGACCCATCCTTGGGGAGAGGGGGGGGGGGTAGGTGGTTCTGGCTCATCACATGTGTGATGACTGGTGGTTACACTCAGAGAAGTCTGAACCTACCCAGTCCATCCTATGCCAGTGTATTTGCTTCACAGAGTGCAATTCAGCATGTGAAGTTATGTTTTCTGTCAGAAGACAGCAAGAACAGAGCTTTGAAGAACTGAGGGGACTGAAGTGACATACAGTCCTCCCAAAGAAAGGGAGGGGTGCCCCACTGAACCAGCAAGTTGGTCAGGTCTCTGCCACCTGACTGGGGAACAGAAGGCTGAATAGGACTCCTGGGCAGGGACAATTTTGCCATTGAGCTCTTGCTTATCCTGATAATGCCCGGTTCCCCTCTCACCTGGAAAGAATTTGCCAAGTTGGTGCAGGTAGAGAAGCCATAAGGCAAGCTCCTGTGGGGTGCAAGAAAAAAGGTTGTCAGAGCAACAAGGAAAATAAAACCAGTATGCCAGTATGGTTCATTACATAGATCAGGAAAACAATAGCAGGAAAGTGAAATAGGTTCATAAATAAATGGAACAGTAGAGAGCATCGTTTGCATTTGGAGAGTTATGTGAATGACTGTGGATGTGGTGATCTTGGTGCTCACACTGTCAAAGCCTGGGTTTGATGCCTGGTCAAGGAATATCAACTGAAAGTGGACAGCTCTATGCATTAGAAGGCAAAGGGGGAAATGGAGAAAGATATATCAGCCTTCCTTAGAACAGGAATAGTAGCAATGCCTTTGATGTGTAGGAGAAAAGAAGGGTGCAGTGAGGGAGTTTGTTCAAACAACCTTGGAAATATAAGAGCACAAATATACCAAGTAATAGGTGAAAACTCTAAATGAGTGTTTCACATCAGTATTTGACAATTGTACAGATGGAAGAGACATAGAGTACCATTCAGGAAAAGTGAGATAGGATTGGGAGAGGTGGGAAAAAAGTCAGTTCTGGGGAGACGAGAAGGAGAATAAGGTACAGAGATCACACAGAATCCACTGAGTAATATAAAAATAACTGCTATGGTTTTCTTGCAACCAATCTCGACATTATTCAGCAGGCACATTTGGGTAGGGGTGATCTCATGAGACTAAGGGCAAGTAGTTATCATACCAGGCAATGAAATGACCAAGGAGCAGCCAATAAATCAGTAGTTAGTGAACCTGACTTTGGTAATGGACAAAATGAAGGAAATAGTTCTTAATTCAAGACATAGAATTCCCCAGGCCACATGGGCTGCTTATCAGTTTGCCATTCAATTCACAGCAGGTAAAGTTAAACAAGTACATCACTCATCCAATACTGCCAGCTTCTTAGACTGCTGTGCATCATGGGAATGGATGGAAAACTGTGTGGATAGCATGGAAGTGGTTGCATAGCAGAGAACAAAGGGTGACAATTAAGATAGAACCCTCATAATGTAAGACAGTGACAAGTGGTACCCAGCAGAGATAACCTAGGGTTCAACCTTACTTAATATGCTCACATTTGACCTCTCACTAGGCATGGAAAAACTAGTTCAATCTCTTGGGGACGAATCCAGTGCTAGCAGATGGGGGTGCAATCATAACTAGGGGCTGAAGGAATCTGGAAACATGGTCTAAAATGAGGTGCATGATAATGAATCAATAACTGACAGTGTATGTAAAAGCATCAAAGCATCTAAATTACACAATAAGTACATCTGGCATACAAAACTACCACATACTATACAGAAACAACCTTTTACAAAGGGCTGCACCCAGAAGCGTGGGAACTCTGCCCCCAGATCTCCATGCACATACTATACAGAAACATCCTTTTACAAAGGACTGCACCCTGAAGCGTGGGAACTCTGCCCCCAGATCTCCATGCACATACTATACAGAAACATCCTTTTACAAAGGACTGCACCCTGAAGCATGGGAACTCTGCCCCCAGATCTCCATGCACATACTATACAGAAACATCCTTTTACAAAGGACTGCACCCTGATGCATGGGAACTCTGAACCCAGATCTCCATGCACATACTATACAGAAACATCCTTTTACAAAGGACTGCACCCTGAAGCATGGGAACTCTGACCCCAGATCTCCATGCACATACTATACAGAAACATCCTTTTACAAAGGACTGCACCCTGAAGCATGGGAACTCTGCCCCCAGATCTCCATGCACATACTATACAGAAACATCCTTTTACAAAGGACTGCACCCTGAAGCATGGGAACTCTGCCCCCAGATCTCCATGCACATACTATACAGAAACATCATTTTACAAAGAGCTGCACCCTGAAGCATGGGAACTCTGCCCCCAGATCTCCATTATCTAAAATGTAATACCTCTGAGGTAATCTCTTCCCTTTTATCCTACTTGTGTTGTGTGACCTTGGAAAACATTTACACCAAACAAAATTAATGGATGATTGACATACTGAGATACTCACAAAATAAACAAAACCCATGAAACAGCTTGTGATAATTTATTAGTCAACAAGCTGCAGTTGAAAAACCATAGGGAAATGTTTATAAGTTGGTAACTACAATTCAAACCCACCCATATTTAAAGTTCTGAACCTGTGGAATTTTTTTCAGTGAAAACTTCACCCCCTTGTCCCCTCTATCAGTTAACCAGGACATCCCCAGCACCTGACCCCCCTCCCCTCATCACCAGAGAGAAGGTCTTTAATACCCTCTCAAAGGCAAAAAATACAATCTCCATGGGACCCAATAACATCCCTGGCTGTATCCTACATGAACTCAGGCATGAGCTCTCAGCTCCATTAGGCACCCTATTCATCCAAAGCCTGAGCACCAGCTTCATCCCAGCTGAATGGAGGACAGCCACTGTCATCTCTCTACACAAAGGTGGAGCATCCATGACCCAAGCAATTATAGGCCCATCAGCCTAACTAGCCTGATCTGCAAGGTCATGGAATGCATTATCATGGACCTTTATAAACAATAACACTGGCAACCTCCAAACGCTTGACCCCTCACAGTCTGGTTTTGTCAAAGGGAGAACATGTCTGTTAAACTTGGTCAATTTCTTCAAAACAGTCACCAAAGCCATGGATGAGGGGAAGACAGTGCACACCACCTACCTTGACCTAGCCAAAGCCTTCAACACTGTTCTCCACTCAGGCATAATAGATAAACTCTACCAGCTAGGAATCAACCCGTATGTTACCAGGTGGGTAGCTAAATGGCTCACTGATAGAATCTACTCAGTCAAAAAAAGGGGAAGCCACCTCTAGTAGTATACCCATAATGAGCAGTGTACCCCAAGGATCTGTCTCGGGGCCTCTACTGTATGAGATATTCTTTTTCTGAGATGCAAGCCAAAACCAGTGGTCGGTGGCTGACCGAGTTTGCAGATGACTGCAAGCTGGATGCTGTCTTAAATTCCCCTAGTGATGTGAACATCTTCCAAGAGGGCCTTACCCAAACTAATGACTGGTGCCATAAGCATGGCCTCAAATTGAATGCCAAGGAATGCATCATTATCCCCTTTGGGGAAAACGGCATCCCCACTAATTATCGCATTAATAACACTATACTAAGCATGCAATCAGTCGTGAGGGACTTAGGCTCCCAGGTTGATAGCAGCCTGACTTTTGACCACCACATTGCTTCCATTGTACAGAAGGCTTTCCACATGGTCCACCTCATAAATAAGGGTATTTCATCCATGAACAAGGATCATAACACCCCTGTACTCTACCCTGATCAGACCCATTATCGAGTACAATGCCCCCATTGGCATGTACCTTGCCATGCACATGCAGCAACTTGAGAGACCACAGAGGTTCCTGACCAGGAAAAGCCAGGGTCTCTAACATCTATCCTATACACACAGGCTAAAAGCTCTGTCCCTCTACTCAGTCTCATTCAGACTGCTCAGAGGTGACCTGTGTCTGGCATACAAGGCCATCTCGGACCCAGCCTTGAAGGAGTTGCTGCATATCCATAAGTCAAACTCCAGTCGCACAACCTACAGGCAAGGTCTCAACCTGGTCTGTGACATTAATAGAATTTGTTGGAGGGAGAGATTTGTGTCCCAAAGACTCATCCATCTGCGGAATAAACTCCCTCTCCATGTCAAGCGGAGTACCTCTCTCACCCTCTTTAAGAGGAACCTGGACGACTGGATGGGAAACAGAAAATACACCCCTGGGATCCCACCTGTGTCCCTGCTGGACAGGGGAAACAGGTGCTATCTTTGAGGGAACATGAGCAAAATTCTTGGCTAGGCTTATAAGGGCCTCCTGGCTAATAGCCTAGTATCATCCTATGAATGGTGACTAAGGGATAGAACATGCAATTTCGGGAGCCTTGCTAAAAAATATTCTTTTACGAGAAAAGTACCTAAAGTTATTATATAAAATGTACATTATTAGATTCAGTAAGGAAGAATAGTAACAAAGGGATGATCTAAACAGAGGTATATATATATATATCAGTGAAGGTAGAAGGGAAGTGATGATTAGTGAGCAGCAGTATGATTTCATGCTGGGAAAGAGCACTACAGATGTGATGTTTGCTCTGAGAGTGTTGATGAAGTACAGAGAAGGTCAGAAGGAGTTGCATTGTGTCTTTGTGGACTTAGAGGAAGCATATGACAGGGTGCCTAGGGAGGAGTTGTGTTACTGTATATGGAAGTCAGGAATGGCAGAGAAGTATGTAAGAGTGGCACAGGATATGTACAAGGGTAGGGTGACAGTGGTGAGGTCTGCGGTAGGAGTGATGGATTAGTTTAAGGTGGAGGTAGGATTACATCTAGGTTCAGCTTTGAGCCCTTTCTTATTTACAGTGTTGATGGGCAGGTTGACAGATGAGATCAGACAGAAGTCCTCGTGGACTATGATGTTTGCAGATGACATTGTGATCTGAAGTGAGAGTAGGAAACAGGTTGAGGAGACCCTGGAGAGGTGGAGATATGCTCTAGAGAAGACAGGAATGAAGGCCACCAGGACTAAGACAGAATATATATATGTATGAATGAGATGGAAGATAGAGGAATGGTGAGGATGCAGGGAGTAGAGCTTGCGAAGGTGGATGAGTTTAAATACTTGGGATCAACAGTTCAGAGTAATAGTGAGTGTGGAACAGAGGTGAAGAAGAGAGTACAGACAGGGTGGAGTGGGTGGAGAAGGCGTAATTTGTGACAGACAAGTACCAGTAAGAGTGAAAGGGAAGGTCTACAAGAGAATAGTGAGACCAGCTATGTTATATGGGTTGGAGACAGTGGCATTGACAAAAATGCAGGAGTTAGAGCTGGATGTGGCAGAGTTAAAGATGTTAAGATTTGCACTGGGTGTGACGAGGGTGGACAGGATTAGGAATGAGTATTTTAGAATTAGGGGGTCAGCTCAGGTTGGACGGTTTGGAGACAAAGCCAGAGAGGTGAGATTGTGTTGGTTTGGACATGTGCTGAGGAGGGATGCTGGGTATATTGGGAAAAGGATGCTAAGGATGGAGCTGCCAGGTGAGAGGAAAAGAGGAAGGCCTAAGATAAGGTTTATGGACGTGGTGAGAGAGGACATGCAGGTGGTTGGTGTAACAGAGCAAGATGCAGAGGACAGGAAGAAATGGAAACAGATTAATCCACTGTGGCAACCCCTAATGAGAATAGCTGAAAGAGGAAGAAATATCAGTGAGAGTAGAATATCTATTCATCAGACATTGGAAGGACCAGAATTGGATCTCATCTGCTTTTAAATGCCTGAGCTGGATCAGCATCTACCTCCCGTCTGTTAACTCATTCAATCTATTACCTACATTCTCCATTAAAATAGACTTTCATCAAGATAAACTGCATTCCATGGCCTTACCCGAGTGACTGTAATACAGACAACCCAGGTTTGATTAGTGGGCCAAACACTGGAAGACCAAGGCAAAGGAGGGTAGGAATTAGCAGCTGAGGCCAGCTCACCTTTCACTGGAGAGTGAGGTGGTTTGGCTGACTGCACTGCTTACTCCAACAGAAGTCTGGAAGGATTTGTGCTAGCAGCTACTGGTCTGTAAAGCATCTACTGCAAGTAAACCAGGAGATGTTCCTGGGTGAGTGAAGAGGCACATAACGGCCCTCTAAGGTAGTGGCTTGATGGAAAATGGGCTGATTGGCTCTCAACCTTCAGGGAATGAATGAGTCGATTGACTCTCCTTCTCCCAGGGAACAAATGAACTGATTGGATCTCCCCCTGCTACACCTGGCCAGGGAATAAATGAACAGATTGGATCTCACCCTGCCAAGGAACAAATTAGATGATTGGCGCTCCCCATACCTCTCAACTGTCCATATTTTCTCAAAAAGTTCAGATTTTTGCTTCATATATTTGGATTATTCCTCATAAAATCTATGGTTTTCTGACAAATCACTGGGATGATCTGAGGACTGAAGTCACTAAGTATGATATTCATTTGAGTTTCAGACTTCAAATCCTTCATGTATGTTAACACAAACCTTGTTACTCTAGCAGCTTTCTAAGTTTCTAAGAGCAATATTTAAAATCCGTCCCTATTTTTGGGCTTTTGTCCCCTCATTTTGTCAGGCTTTGTCCAGATTGAGAGGTATGGCTATCCCCTTGCCAGGGAACAAAATGCTGATTGGCTTTCACCTTGCCAGGGAATAAATGGACTGACTGGATCTCCCCCTGCCAGGGAACAAATAAGCTCATTCTCTTTCTCTCTCTTTCTCTCTCTCTCTCTCTGTCTCTGTCTCTCTCTCTCTTGCCAGGGAACAAATGGGCTGATTCATCCAGTTTTGTAGCAAAGATAGGTAAATCTTGAATATCTTCTCCTTGTACATCAGACTGCCCATTCCCTGTTCATCCTATTAATTTTTCTCTGCATCTCTCCAAAATTGTGGCTACTACTTCTTTGATGGACAGTACTCTAGCCATGGACTCAGAAGTACCTGATAAAACTGCATTAGTAAAGCCCAGTCCAGCTGTCATTCCCCTAAGCATGGTCCACAATATTTGATTTGACTTCATTGCTTCTCTTTTATATTGTTTCTTATAGTTTGAATTTTCCATAATTATAGCCCTTCCACCCATTCAGGTCCTAAACTTTTCCTGAATTTTTAGACTTGCTCAAGTTACAAATTATACTCCTGGGTAGTCATTTGAACTCCTTTTAGATCACACTTTTACCTCCCAAGGTACCTCATTATGCTAGCTTATTCAGAACCACCTAAACCATTACGTATTCATTTTTAACCCTAGCACGCCCTGAGGGTTTTCTTTTTTCCCTGTTCTCTGACCACTTTTTTACCCATGTGCATGGTTTGCAATTCATACTGAGTGAATGAAAGACTTTACTAAAATCCAGAAAGATCTCATCCACTCAGTTGTGCCTTCCCACTTCTCTGGCAACCTAGACATAGAACTAACTCAGGCAGAGGACCTTTCTGCCATGAATCCATGGTGAACGTCATTGAGCAAGTCATTCCACTACAGGTACTTTGTAATCCATGCCCTCCGTAATGTCATTTTGTCAAATACTGATATCAGACTAATTGGCTAATACTTTCCCAGGCGATATATATATATATATATATATATATATATATATATATATATATATATATATATATATATATACTAAATCCCTGCAGATTGGCACAATATTCAACTAAGCTTATATAGAGTGGATCCAGTGTTATTGTTATCTAGTTCCCCAGGACCATTCCCCTTTCTAAGAGACACATTGACATTTTTGTCTAAGCTTCTAAAAGAATCCCAGCAAGCCTTTTTAAAATTTTCAGGGATCCCATCTGGTTCCTCTGATTTACTCTACTTCAGATCTCTCAGTGCCTTTTCTACCAATTCAGTTGCTACCTCCTCATCTGTCCATTCAGTCTCTATCTAGCATCCTTCCTTCTGGATTCTTTGGTAAATAGTGGTGCAAAATGCTTCAGAATTTGCCAGTTCTCTGTTCTCCAAAAGCTTTTACTTCTCCCAGGCTGGCGTTTTACCACTCACGGTCACGTTATTCAATCTCATTCCCTATCTTTAGATGGCATTGCATTACAGCATATTTACCTAAAGGCAGAAATAAGCACTGAACCTGTCCAGTCTATGATTTTACTAACTGTAGCATTCTTGTTTCCTTCCATTTCTCCTTCTCATCTCCCTCTTTCCCCATCTGTCACTTGCCGCCTTGAATATTTCTCCACAAAGCTGATTCCATGATTTCATAACTCCCAAGATGAAGTTCTTTCATGGATCTACTGAGTAATTAGTTTCTGCCCTCTGCAGCCTTTGTCCCATCTTCCTCACTTTCTGTGCTCGGAATGACCCCTTTATATGTCCTTATTACAAGAGACAATTTTTTACCTGCGAAGTAAAATGCACTACTGTTTTAATGTTTAAACTATTGGTGAAAAGTATATGATGCCTTTTCTTTAATATGCTTTTATTCATTGTCTCACATCAGTACTTACATTGTCTAACTAAAACTTGCATGTGTTTACTTGTTTTAATCATTGTCTGTCAGTATATTGCTTGTCATTTTTCTTTCTCCAGTCTGAGCCTGAAATAGGTTCTCACGGATCACTGCTCTTCCCCCAGTTAACAAATTTAAATAAAAACGTACATACATAAATACATGCATGTATACATACATACACACACCCACAAACACACATACATATATATATATATATATATATATATATATATATATATATATATATATATATATATATATATACACATACATACATATATGGGTCTACTGTATAAGTTCGAAAATACACTTCTTCGAACTCACACAGTAAAACCTGGGTTACGCGAAAGTGCACTTAATCGAAACTGCACTTTTGCAAAACCCACTTCAGCGAACAGGCTACGTACTGCCATTTAGTGCAGTAGTCACGGACCTTAGGGTTAGGGCGCGAGTCATGGTAAGGGGATAGCTAGTAGGGCTATCCCCTTACCATGACCCGTGCCCTAACACTAAGGTCCATGACTGCCGCACCACAGTGGAGGACATAGCACGTTTTCCTGCTGTCCTCCACTGTGGCGCGATCCGTTCGTAGAAGCTGAGTTCGCAAACGTGTACTTTCGCGTAACTGAGCGGTCTACTGCTCTTTTTTGAATACGTGGTATTCGATGAAAAGCAGTAGACCCATTGTTTTTATATATATATATATATATATATATATATATATATATATATATATATATATATATATATCATCCAAAAGTGAACTTCTGAATGTTCCTTATCTTCATTTGGGTCTGTAGTGAGAGAACTTACAGCTCACTAATACTCTTTGATATCATTTGTCTGCCAGCTCTCAGCAAAGTTGGATTACATTCTCCAATCTAAAGTCACTCTCTGTTTGTGGCCTCCAAACTGCACACAGTACTTGATGTGTGGCCTGAAAAAGGCCAGGTAGATTGGGAGTATTACATCTTTTCTTCTGGAATATATCAGGATGTACCCCAATATTCTTGGTGCTGTTGTTAATGTTGCCACAGTCCTTTCGTTCTAATACCTGATGGTCAGATTTAGATGTGACATATACCCTCAGATCTTTTTGTTGCACTTCTGGTATCAGTTCCACTCCTGGATAATATTTCATTCCAAGGTCACTGTGGCATAATTACATTAGTTTGCATTTTTCTGCAAAAACAACTTTAACTGCTGCCTTCCTACCCACCTAGAAGGTTTTTCCAGGTCCATGATTAAACTCGTCCCCAGTCTTCCACTGTTGCACCTAAGTAAATTTATGTCATCTTCAAAGAGGCTGATCCTGAGTTCTGTTCTCTCAGATATGTTTGAGATTAGCACAGTGATGAGAACAGACCCAAAGTTAATGCCATTATTCTCAACATTATCACTATGACCAGAATCCATCGTGTCCTCCCCAGCAGTTGTGATTCAGAACAGTTCCCTTTCTGGCAACACATGCAGTTTCCCTGACATACACCTGTGTGGATCAAATTAAAGGTCTTGTTAGATTCCAGGCAGGTTTAGGTCTACTGATATTTTACTGCCAAGTTTTCTTGTAGCCCCCTTATAAAAACCACAGTAGAGTTGGCTGGCAGATTCTTCTGGCTGGGAGCCCATGGCAGCAGTTTGTTGTCCTGAACTCTGATATCCTCAAGGAAAGCAATCAGGTTTATGTTCTGGATTTTTCTTTCTGATTTTCCTGCTCTAACCTTTGTACAATGATACCATTCTTGCTGCCTTCTAGTCCTCTGATACTTCAGGACTTGCATGTAATGTGTTATAGATCCCCTTTAAGGGATCTCCTAGCACAGCAACCAGATTCCTGAGGACACTGGAAGGCAGTCCATCTGGTCCCTCTAGCCTTAGTACAGCCAGTTACCATTCCACCGTCAAAATGTTCATCATGTTACTCTCCTTACTTTACTCTGCCCATTCCCAACATAGCATACTGCTCTTCCAGGATTTGTTTGCTGTCTTCCTTGATCTGCCACCTATCTTTATTCAGCTTAACTAACTCTGCTTTATCTGTCTGACTCTCTTTCTCCCTGTCTCTCTCTCCTTTCTGCAATATATGAGCAAACACTTTTGTTACCCATCTTGATCATGTCTACCAGCTTCCTTTCATTCTTGTGCCTTTGTTGATGTGCCTCCTTTTTTGGCTTCCTTTATTACTCTTTCTACTGTGCTTCATCCACTTTTCTTATCTTTCTTTCTCACCTTTTGTACGCTGCTTCTTTTTCTCTTATTACTAACTTCCATTCCTATGCAACCATACTGGTATTCTCCTTTCCCCTTTTTCTTTTTTTCTCAAACAATATCCACAAACCAGAGTACTTCAGTCCTGGGCCAATACCATAACAAATTCACCAACTTGATTTACCTTCATTCCCTTAATTTATTTTGACCATCTCTTTCACCTCATCATAATCTACCTTCCTGAAGTCCTATATCATCATGTTTATTCTTGCTGTCTTGCCCTTCTCACAGCTCTGACCCATCTTCACCTTAGTTATAACCATGGCTGCAATTCTGTCCTTTTTAGCAATGTGTAGTACCAGCTGAAACAGAAGGAGTACCCTGGTCTAAAACCTCAATCAAGTTCTACTCCTTCATGCTGGAGCTAGGGATCTCTCTAGTCTGTCCCTTGGCAGATTCTGACCACACCCAAGAATACAGCCTTAGACCTCTTCTTACTCCATTCTTGTTTCACTTCTTATTCATTCTCCTATCCTGATATGTCTGGGACTTGATACACTGTACTGTTCTACCAGCTTTCCCAATCTCCTTCATATATTTAAGCATAAGGACACTTATCCTAGGCTCTGAAACACATTATTTCCTCTCCCAGTTCATGGGGTGGTATTCTTCCTCCTGTTTCACTTCACATTTAATGTACAGTCTTATGTAAATCACCATCCCTGCTCCATTCATTCTCTCGCTTTCATTTCTAAACATTATAGATATACATACACACACACACACACACACACACACACACACACACACACACACACACACACACACACACACATATATATATATATATATATATGTTTGTATGTATGTCAGTACCTTGGTATCACAATTTTTTTTTATCTTTGGTCATTTTTTCTGTTATAGCAGCAATGCCCATCATCTTCCTCTCCTGTATCATTGTCTGTATATCCCGCATCTTCCTTCTGTGACTCTTTGCACTGTGTAATGATACTGCCCAGTCATGGTCTAAGTCACCTTTATTTGGATGTTGTCTCCCCAGCCATAGTCAAACTAAACTACATTGTGTATATATCTTTTTTTTTCAATGGACTCTGACAGGATCTTTTAATGTTACTCTATGTGCATTCAATGTTACTATGAGAATTTTGCTATGTACTCATTTTGTATATCATCATCATCTTTTGGCTCTTCCCATTAGGGGTCGCCACAGTGGATCATCTGTTTCCATTTCTTCCTGTCCTCTGCATCTTGCTCTGTCACACCAACCACCTGCATGTCCTCTCTCACCACGTCCATAAACCTTATCTTAGGCCTTCCTCATTTTCCTGTTACCTGGTAGCTTCATCCTTAGCATCTTTTTCCCAATATACTCAGCATCCCTCCTCAGCACATGTCCAAACCAACGTCATCTTGCCTCTCTAGCTTTGCCTCCAAACCTTCCAACCTGGGCTGGCCCTCTAATATACTTATTCCTAATCCTGTCCACCCTCGTCACACCCAATGCAAATCTTCAACATCTTCAACTCTGCCACATCCAGCTGTAACTCTTGACTTTTTGTCAATGCCACAGTCTCCAACCCATATAACATAACTGGTCTCACTACCCTCTTGTAGACCTTCCCTTTCACTCTTACTGGTACTCGTCTGTCACAAATCACTCCTGACACTCTTCTCCACCCACTCCATCCTGCCTGTACTCTCTTCTTCACCTCTCTTCCACACTCACCATTACTCTGAACTGTTGATCCCAAGTATTTAAACTCATTCACCTTCGCCACCTCTACTCCTTGCATCCTAACCATTCCTCTATCTTCCCTCTCATTCACACACATATATTCTGTCTTAGTCCTGCTGACCTTCATTCCTCTTCTCTCTAGAGCATATCTCCACCTCTCCTGGGTCTCCTCCACCTGTTCCCTACTCACTACAGATTACAATGTCATCTGCAAACTTCATAGTCCACGGGGACTCCTGTCTGATCTCGTCTGTCAACCTGTCCATCACCATTGCAAATAAGAAAGGGTTCAGAGCTGATCCTTGATGTAATCTCATCTCCACCTTAAATGCATCTGTCATTCCCACCACAGACCTCACCGCTGTCACACTACCCTTGTACATATCCTGTACCACTCTTACATACTTCTCTGATATTCCCAACTTCCTCATACAATACCACAACTCCTCTCTAGGCCCCCTGTCATATTCTTTCTCTAAGTCTACAAAAACACAATGCAACTCCTTCTGACCTTCTCTGTACTTCTCCATCAACACTCTCAGAGCAAACATCACATCTGTAGTGCTCTTTCCCGACATGAAACCATACTGCTGATCACTAATCATCACGTCCCTTCTTAACCTAGCTTCCACTACTCTTTCCCATAACTTCCTGCTGTGACTGATCAATTTAATCCATCTGTAGTTACTACAGCTCTGCACACCACCCTTATTCTTAAAAATTGGTACCAAAACACTTTTTCTCCATTCCTCAGGCATCCTCTCATTTTCCAAAATTTCATTAAACAATCTGGTTAAAAACTCCACTGCCATTCCACCTAAACACCTCCATGCTTCCACAGGTATGTCATCTGAACAGCCTTTCCATTCTTCATCCTCTTCATAGCTATCCTTACTTCCTCCTTGCTAATCCATTGCATGCACTTCATGATTCACTATCCCCACATCATCCAACCTTCTCTCCCTCTCATTCTCTTCATTCATCAACCCCTCAAAGTACTCTTTCCATCTGCTCAACACACTCTCCTCGCTTGTAAGTATGTTTCCCTCATTATCCTTTATCACCTTTACCTGCTGCACATCTTTCTTTGCTCGGTCCCTCTGTCTAGCCAATCGGTACAGGTCCTTTTCTCCCTCCTTAGTGTCCAACCTTCCATACAACTCTTCATATGCCTTATCCTTAGCCTTCATCACCTCTCTCTTTGCCATGCACCTCATCTCCTTATACTCCTGTCTACCTTCTTCATCTCTCTGACAATCCCACTTCTTCTTTGCCAACCTCTTTCTCTGTATACTGTCATGTACTTCCTCATTCCACCACCATGTCTCCTTGTCGTCCTTCTTCTGTCCAGATGTCATACCAAGCACCTTTCTAGCCGTCTCCCTTACTAGCTCTGCTGTAGTTACCCAGCTATTTGGTAACTCTCCACTGCCACCCAGTGCCTGTGTTAACTCTTCCCTGAACTCCACCTCACAATGACCCTTTTCAATTTCCACCATTTGATCCTTGGTGCTGCCCTCACACTCCTCCTTCTCTTCTTGATCACCAATGTCATCTTACAAACTACCATCCTATGCTGCCTAACTACACTTTCCCCAGTCACCACTTTACACTCTCCAATCTCCTTCAAACTGGCCCTCCTACGTAAGATATAATCCACCTGTGTGCATCTTCCTCC
Organism: Protopterus annectens; assembly: GCF_019279795.1. Lineage (NCBI taxonomy): Eukaryota > Metazoa > Chordata > Ceratodontiformes > Protopteridae > Protopterus > Protopterus annectens. Next base: position 753,157,895 of record NC_056746.1, on the reverse strand, counting down.
ACTCTTGTATGTCACCCTATGCTCCTCCCTCTTGTTAAAATATGTATTCACCACAGCCATGTCCATCCTTTTCGCAAAATCCACTACCATCTGACCTTCTGCATTCCTTTGTTTAACACCATACCTACCCATCACTTCCTCATCCCCTCTGTTCCCTTCACCAACATGTCCATTGAAATCTGCTCCAATCACCACTCTCTCACCCTTGGGTACAGTCATCACCACTTCATCCAACTCACTCCAAAATGTTTCTTTCTCATCCATAGCATACCCAACTTGTGGAGCATATGCACTAACAACATTCATCATTACACCATCAATTTTCAGCTTCATAAGCTTCACTCTATCCGACACTCTTTTCACCACCAAAACACTCTTAGCATACTGTTCCTTCAGGATAACTCCTACGCCATTTCTCCTCCCATCCACACCATGATAAAACAATTTGAACTCACCTCCGATACACCTAACCTTACTCCCCTTCCATCTGGTCTCTTGCACATACAATATACCAACCTTCCTTCTGTCCATCATATCGGCTAGCTCTCTCCCTATACCAGTCATACTGCCAACATTCAAAGTTCTGACTCTCACTACCACAGTCCTAGCCTTTATCCTCTCTTACTGCCTTTGGCCATGCCTTCCACCTCCTCTCCTCCTTCGGCCAACAGTAGCCCAATTTCCACCAGCACCCTGTTGGCTAACAGTACTGGTGGCAGTCGTTGTTAACAGGGGCATTGACCAATCCAGAATGTAAATATTTACTGGTGTCCGCATGAATAATTTGGCCAAGTTTTACGCCAGATGCCTTTCCTGACGCAACCCTCCCCATTTATCCGGGCTTGGGACCAGCACAAAGAAATGCACTGGCTTGTACATCCCCAGTGGCTGGGTTTATGTACTCATTTTGTATATAATATTATTGATTTAAAGACTGTGATATTTTTCTACTCTGTGAGCTTGGGCCATTGCTGAAAAGGGTCAAAAGACCAGTTCAATTACCCAGTGAACAAATAGAAAATAAATAATCACTAAATACCTACCGTTCCCCTCTGCCTCTGTGCTAATTTATTTCCCTTTTCCAATTTAGCTTAATGATATAGTTTAGGCATATGCTTCCATTGCAGCAGCATTTGAGCATCTTTGTCAATTCTGGGTTAAGACTGTACCTTTCTTTGCCATAGCACTGGTATCTTTGCCAACAGTCCCTTAACAACTGTAAGGCCTTCACATGTGTCCAGTTACCACAGTCAATCATTATATTGGTAATGCTGCTGATAATGATAACTCAAGCTACCATTCTAGCACAAATCTGTCACCGCCTGTCTATGGTTATGTTTGCTGTCAGCTTGTCTTGCCTACTGTGAAAAGAATTGGTGCCTGCCTACACCTCAGTATACATACGCCTATCCTTCTTGACAATAGTATTTACTTCTTCCCATGTCTTTCTAAATCAAAATCTTGATTCTGATTTGTCTATCAGCTGTTTCAACAGTCACTGTTTCTTTTCAAAGTTTGACATCCTCTTTTTGAATGGTTCTCCATGTTCAAAAACTCATTCCTGTCCCCCACACTGGATCTTCTCCAGACTCCTTTTATCCTATGTCACTAATCTCCATACTTGTTCATTTGATTTGCTCTGCTCTTCCCTTTGCTGCTCCAGAGCCCTCTCTCATCCCATTCATGCTGATCATGCAAGGCCTGTCCACTTTTCTTCATCCTTGCTTCATCTCTCCTGATTTCTTTCAATACCTCCTTCTCTGCTCCTCTCCTGTTGACCCTTTATTTCATCTCTCCCAAAAGTGGACACCGTTTTTATCTTGTTTTCCACTGTCCTCTGCTTTGATACTTGCCTTTCACACTATGTGATATATATGGGTCACATCGATATTACTTTGCAACAGGAAAATATATTTATTTAAATTCTATTTAGTGATATATTGCAACCTGAGTTTTTTGAGATCACAGAACCCTGAGAGTAAACAATTCTTCTTCTTATCCTGCGGTTTAGCAGTCTTGGAGTTGGTAAAGTTTATCTTTGTTGTTTTTTACTGTGATCATAATAACTGACTTACATGCCACTGCAAATTCACTTACCACCATATCCCCTACCTTTTTGCACTGTCCAAGTTCCTGCATGTTCTGTATATGACCACTGCCTGCCCTTTTAACTCTGCCCCATCTACTTCTTTCTGCCCATTCTCTCCATGCCAAATCTTTTTTCACCTCTGACTGGCTTTACCCATGTCTTTCTCCTCATTTTCTAACTTCTGTATTTTCCACAATGCCTCCAAACCTCATTTATCATGCCATCATCCTGAATACTCTCCCCTACCCACTTCAGTCTTCTTAAATTCGGACATGCAAAAAAAAAAAAAGGCACTGCACATCAGCTAAGAAATCCAAAACAGTGACACAGCAGCAGTCACAGAGCAGTGCCAGCTATTAGAAACTACAACACGTTTATTAGTGTTAATCTCTTTTTTTATACTTTTATCATTAGCTGGTTTGCACTTCTCTGGCATCAGTTTGCCCATACCTACACAAAAATCTTTTTCTGTGCTTAGTAGCTTCCTTTTTAACAGCCAGCATTGTTACAGTGGGTTCTCTTCAAAACCATTTTCAGGTAGTGCTATAATTAGATCTAGTGCGCCTCCTCATCTTTAAATACCCTACCTGCTTCATTAATTAGATCTACTTCACCTATTACCACTAATAATTAATAATAATAATAATAATAAAAATTAGTACCTGACTACCTGCAAGGTAACCTTTTGTTCTCAAACACAAGTACAGAAAACACATGCTCTCTATATAATTTACTTAACTAGAGTAATCTTAGGCTTAATCCATGGTGGTGCAGTGGTAACGTTGTTGCCTCACAGCAAGAGGTTCTCCCGTTCGATTCTCAGCTAGTGCGCGGGGAGTGCCTTCTGTGTGGAGTCTGCATGTCCTCCCCGTGGGTCGAGTGGCGTTCTGAAAGACATGCGTGAATGGGCGTGCCTTCATTGAAGGTTGGGTGTTGAGCTGGCAACTCAGCACCGTAAAAATCTACTGCCAATCATTAGCGGACCGGAGTTCTGCTGTGGCGAACCCTAACCGGGAAAAGCCGAAAGACAACAACAACAGAGTAATCTTAGGCTTAATACTATGCTAGACATTTTTTGGAGGGGGGTTTCAGAGAACATCTTTTTCCTTTTTGTTTATTTTTAATGACAATGTTGAAGCTGTTCCCCTGCATAGATTAGAGTAACTTAGCTTATTGAGGGATAGACTCTCAAGAGTTCACCTGTTCTAATGAACTTCAAAATAACACTTCTTAGTGCATCATTAAAAAGCAAATCATGTCATAGAAGTTGGAGTGAGAAGCTGGAAGGCATGACCATACCAAAATGGGAGATGGTTTGAAGTATAATTAATATAACATGGGGACAAATCAAGATCAGCTGAGCTTCAGAACAGAAAATGATGTGGTAAGACAGTTTGGAGAAAAAAAGACTCATCTGTTTCTAGAAAGAAAATAAATGTTGAAGCATTTTTTTAATAAAAGCTACACTATACTCATATTTGAGCTTTCAGCCAATTAAATCATTAACTCAACATGTTGACTTTATTCATTTGAATGATAGTGTATTTTGGGTGTTTTTATTTTTTTTTTTCTAAAACTGTAGTTAAAACAGTTATTCTTTATTGTCGCAACATAATAGTTTCTCAAAAAGAGTAAGCACAAAAATGTTCAATAGATACAGACCCTCACAATTATTACACTGTTAACATTCCAGCTCATATTTCTGGCATTATGATAAGAAACAATCACTGATCTTCATGCATGTTTTGCATATTTTTGCTTATAAGTAACAATATGCCAGTTACCATACCAAAAAAGACTTCTGCTGTTGCTAGCATATTAGTCCAACAAGATGTCAACTTCAGATTTGGGCATTACTCAGCAGTTTACCATGCCTATCTACCAAGGTATAGACAGATACATGAGAAATGTATTTTCTATAAACATACTCTCAAACAAATTATTATAACTATACAAATAAAGCTCTAATAATCCTACAAAAGCAAGCATGGAAGGAGTTCCAGACACTAGTTTTAACTACTGAGCACTTTCGTTCATTTTATTCAACACGCTTTCTTCTTCCCTGGGTACAGCATGGGTACCCACTCCAATCTGTCTGGCTCTTCTCCTGTAGTACCTAGAAAAAATCATTTACAAAGGGGTCCTTGCCATTGTCATGGACTCAGTCTACACCTCAGCCAGTAGTGGGTAAACCTGCAGTGGCTATTGTTTTTTCCTCAGACCACTCACTTATCTCTCTTGCTTTCTCTGTTTTAGTCTTTTCAGCCAGCATGAACAGAGGGTCAGCCATGTCCTTTTTGACTGTTCCAGTGTCTATTACGGACACAGGAGAATCATCTTCTTTATATCTAAGAGGCACTCTGAGAGATTCTTCTCAGAGTAATCAGGGTAAGAGATCATTAGACTCCTGTCCTTTTCTGATGGAACGCCGATTAAGAAAAAACAAAAAAACCTAAACATTGCTCATCTGAAGAAGTTATTACTGTTAAAAAATTAGTTCCTTGCCTTGGTTAGACAGGCATTACAGGCAATAAATCCTTGTATGCAGCACCTTTAATATATGTCAGTTCCCTGTAAAGTTATTCCTGAATAAACAGGGTCTGAGGATTCTGACTTTGACTGAGAAAGGACTTATTTTCCTGCAGATTCTCATGCCTAATGCTATAATTTTGAGGAAAATGTAGTTCTTATCCTCCTGTGGAGGTAATTTTGTTTAATCATACAATTGCCAGGATGATTGAGATATTTTATGTAAGTACTAGATGTTACCCCTGACCAGTGGAGATGTTATTTGTTACAAATGGATGTACCTTATTCATCTCCCATCCCTCCTATAGTACAAGCCCTGGAGGATGTGTTGAATGCCACCTGCATTCATTATGATACCCAGCCATCAGTCCCTAAAAATGCAGATAAGCTGTATAAGGTACCTCAGGCTAATGCATAGCTTTTTGGTCACCTTTAAAATTTAGAAATTTTACAAACAGATTTAGAAATGAAATATCTAATACTGGTCCCCAAGATGCTTGCCATTTCAACTGCATCTTATGCTGGCAATGGGCTGATAGCCAATATAAACTTGACACGTGGTGTAAGGAAGGCAAAATGATGGAGACTATACTTGAGAATGTTTTCTTCTTCCATGTTAGCCTTCAGAATTTAGAATTAACAGGCATGTATGCGGAAATGTTTACTTTGTCATATGAACAGTCTAAGGGAATTGGCTTCCACTGTTCCAACAGAAGAAAGCTCTTTTTTTGAACCAAACTGTTTCTATCATTTCTAAGGTTTATAAACATGCTTTGAAGAGTGTGAATGATTGTTCAAATAAAGCTACTGCTGCAGTGTTGAGACGATATGCTTGGGTAGGTAAAAAGAGTTTGCTGAGTAGGTAAAGTCTGAAATCTTGGATTCAGCTTTAGATAAAGACGTCTTATTTGTTTTTCTGCTACCCAGGTTCTTATACAATATGATGAAAGATGGACATTAATTCAAGGAGTTTCTAAGATACTTCATGTATCCTAATACAAATCTTATAGGCCTCCCTCTTATGCAAAACACCCATTCTCCAAAACAAAGTAGAATTGTTTCCTCAGGTTCCTCTGTTTTTACACATCCATGGAGTCATAGAACCTGTGTTTTAAAGCCAGAATATTTTTGGTACCAAAGAAGGAAGCATCTTGGAGACCAGTATTAGATATTTCATTTTTAAATCTGTTTGTAAAATTTCTAAATTTTAAAATGTTGACCTTACAGAACCTGTTACCCTTTATTCTTTGCATGAGTTACTTAGTAACTTTAGACCTAAAAGTTGTTTACTACCACATTCCCATAGCCATAGTATCAGTGGCCCAAAAGGTAGCACACTCGTTTTTGGTGAAGAAGGCTGCAAGCTCTATTGCCACACCAGGTAAATGGATTGTTGATACTATATTACAGCATAAGGGAGGTGCTGTATTCCTAAGTGGGCCATCCTTCAGACTGGAATTTAAATTTAGGCCCCATTTGCTTGAGCTGGGGGTAGCTCAGATGGATGTAAATGTTGTCTAATGCTTAAATCAGAATGTACCCTAATGGTATCAATATCACCTCGGCACCCCACTGAAAAGAGTCCACTAGCCTAGTGAAACTAACCTGGCCAATAAAGGATAAATAAAAGCTGAGAACATCCTGTGTGCAGATGGTAGATGTAGAACAGAGTGCATGTGTGTAACTTTAAGAAGCATTTCCAAGTGTAGGCACATGCATATAAATAATGAGCATGTGCAGGCAGCAGTGCCATTTTGAAAGAACAGCCAGAGTATTAACATGTATGAGTGTAGTAGTCAGTTTATAAGTTTATTTAAGTTACTAAGCCTCAATCCAGATGTGTTTGTGTGTAATAAAGCTGCTTGAACTGAACCCACAACTGATCAACTGTTTTATCCTGACCAGACGAGCAACAGTAGACATTGTATGTTATTGCATTATTATTTACTGAATACATACTGTTTGCAGATATCATGCACTGTATCTTACCATGTTACCATTTACTGAGCACATACTGTGTACAGTGGTTGAACTGTATCTTTTCAAGTTATCATTTACTGACTGCATACTGTGTGCAGATAGCATGTACCATATCTTATCACGTTATTATTTACTGAGCACATATTGTGTACTGTGGTATGCACTGTACCTTACTGTATCATTTACTGAGTGCATATTGTGTACAATGGTATGCACTGTATCTTACTGTATTATCATTTACTGAGCACATACTGTGTACAGTGGTTTGCACTGTATCTTATTGAGTTATCATTTATTGAGTACATACTACGTACAATGGTATGCACTGTATCTTATCGGGTTATCATTTACTGAGTACATACTTTGTATAATGGTATGCACTGCATCTTATTGGGTTATCATTTAAAGAATACATACTGTGTACAATGGTATGCACAGTATATTATTGGGTTATCATTTACTGAGTACATACTGTGTACAATGGTATGCACTGTATCTTACTGGGTTATCATTTACTGAGTACATACTGTGTACAATGGTATGCACTGTATCTTAATGAGTTATAATTTACTGAGTACATACTGTATACAATGGTATGCACTATATCTTATTGGGTTATCATTTACTGAGTACATACTGTGTGCAGTGGTATGCACTGTATCCTACTGGGTTATTTACTGAGTGCATACTATATGGAGATGGCAAGCTCTGGAACTTTTCAGGTTATTATTTACTGAGCACATACAATTGTATGCACTCTATCTTATTGGGTTATCATTTCCTACGTACACACTATGTGCAGATATAGGCACTTGTATCTTATTGAATTGTTAGTCACTGGTCATATGGTTTGTTTAGTTGGTGTGTACTTGTATCTTATTGGATTGTCAGTCACAGGGCTCATAGTTGGCAGAGATGGTATGCATGGGTATCATTGGATCATCACTTATTAAACATATATTTTTTTGCAGCTGGTAAGGACATGCACCTTATTGGACTGCCAATCCCTCAGTACATACTTTATGCAGGTGGTATGCGATCTTATCTTCCTGGGATGTAAATACTGAATATACTGAGTATATATTTTGTATAGTTGATATGCACAGACAACTTACTGGGTTGCTAGTAACTTTGTATATATTTTGTGCTGCAGGTACGTATGAGTATCTTTATTGTTTTTGGTTGCTGAATGCTTAGTGCACATACACTTGTGAACTCCTAGCTAATTAGTCTCTCAGTCACTAAGTAAATTCTTTGTACAGCTGCACATTGTTGTAACAGAAACAACTGCCTGAATCTGAGAGGATGTCATTCACTAAGTATGTTATGTGCACAGCTGTATTCATATGTATGCCATAAAGGGAATAGTCAGTGTGTAAGAGCTGCATACAGTAGTATACATTGTAGAAAACTGGACTGCCATTCTCACAGTGAATATTGTATACTATGGTATGATCTGTAGCTAGGTATACTGTCTGTCTGAACACATACTGCATATAATCATCCTGCAGTGTTACCTTACGAGGTTACTGTTCTCTAAGTCTATGCTGTGTGCATTTCACTCTCTCATGTTCTGTAAACACATATATTTGTCGATCTGATGAGTATATTCTGTGGAGTACTAGTATGCACTGATAACCTACTGATCAGTCCCTTACTGAGCATATACTGTGAGCAGATGGTATGCACTGGCTTATTACTGCTTAGAAATTTGCTGAGTCTCAAGTACAAGTATGCACAGTTGTACAGTTGGTGTGTACTAGTAACTAATACAGCTGCTAGTCAGTGAATGCAAATAGTTAGTAGTTGGTGCACACTGCTTGATGTTTATGATGTCAACTACAGAGAGTAAATGGTGTAAAACTGATATTCAAGAGTAGTTAAACAGGTGATTAAATTGTACATCACTGAGTAGAAATGGTTTGCAATTCAAATACAGTGGTAGCCAATTATGTTCACAGTCACTGTGTTCAAATTCAATGTTGCTGGTATGTGCTGATAGGTGATTAGGTTGTCAGCCTCTGAGTATTAGTTGTGTATAGTTGTGTACACTAGTAGGTACACTAATTGGCAGTCACTTGTTTTGGCACAGTTCCCCTCAGTGACCATCAAGCCTGTCCATCCTGGTCACCCAATGAACCCATTTCATCTACAGAGCTGTTGTGAGCAGCAGCATAGACTCTACATGGTGTCATATGAGTGAAAAGCTGTATAAACCAACTGCTTTGGGCATCTACTGTGTTGCAGAGTATCTTCATGATAGGAGAACATGGATTACAGACTGCGAGCTGTGGCAGGCCTAGCCACTCAATTGTGTAAAATATGTCTCTAGGTAATTGTGTTATGCTGACTAATGTCACCAAATAGGTATGGGTATTTGCCAGTGAGTGGGTTAAGGGCCCAGCCTACTCTGACCTACACCAGGGACCCATGCGAACTGTGAGCGGGGTGTATGTGCCCCTATTGGTCAGACACCCATAAAGCCCAGGAGCCCTAGGTCAATAAGCTACTAGCCACCCAGTGTCCAGTTGCCTGCTTGATTTACCTGGGAGAGCTTTGATGAGTGAAAGTTGGACATAAAACCAATCAAACATAAGCATAAACCATGCCAAACATAAGCTAAGAATTACTATACTCAGTTCACTGACAGGATGCAGATTGGAAATGAATGGGCAAGGAGGAGGCTGAACATCCTGTGTATCTAGGACAAAAGATAGAAGGGCAGTGCAGCAAAGCAGCTTGGCTTAGGATCCATAGTCTACTACTGAGGAGGAGGAGAGGCAAGAAATGTTGTGGCAGTTGCGGTAAGAGAGAAGCTTCAGAAGACAGTGATGTATGCCATCAGAATTAGTGGAGACTCATGGCAATCAGACTCCAGTGTAATGATACGGCAGTATTCATAATCCCAGCCTATGTCCCACAGCAGGTTTGTGATAATGAGAAAAAGGGTGCATTCAGACAGCAGTTGCAGGATCTACTAGGTAAAGCAGGACAACAGGAATTGATGTTGATAATGGGTGACCTGAATGCACATATCAGAACACACAGAGCGGGATATGAAGACTGCCTGTGTCCACATGGGTGAGGCATCAGGAATAAAGAAGGAGAGTCCAAGGTAGACTTCTATCTAGCAAATGGCTTGTTAGTAGCCAACACATCGTTCAGAAAGAGAGGCAGTCACAAGATCACATACAAGAGTGGCCCACACGCAACTTAGGTATTGCTCTTCCTAGTATGGAAAGGGTACCGGTTTAGAATCAATAATTGCAAAGTCATCCCCAGTGAAACAGTCAGACCACAACTTAAGCCACTACTTACCACAATCAGCTGCAAGCAGTGGTCAGAGAATGCAATAAGGTCAACAGAGACCAGGCTGAAAACCTGGAAGTTGACTGGAGGGAAAGCACAATAGTTTAAGGAATTACTCATGGCTCAAGCATCTCAAGAAAAGGAAGAGAAAGGTGGAGTTGAAAAGCATGGCAGCACTTCAAAACACCATGAGTGAGGACTACAGAACAGATATCTGGCAGAGCTAGGTATGGAAATAAGGTACTAAGAAAAGGTGGCGGTGGAATGCAGAAGTCCAGGAAGTCATCAAAAGAAAGAAGGAGTGCAAGAAAAAGTGGGAGATAGAAAAACATGGACCAGGCTAGGAAAGAATACTACTGGATAACAAAGAAGCTAAGAAAAGAGTTGTAATAGCAAAGAACAAGGCATTGGAGGCACTCTACCAGCTTCTGGAAAGTAAATCAGTAGATGGCACAGAAACTATATCAGGTTGCAAGGTAAAGACAGAAAGATAAAGATAATCAGACACCCTTCTTAGGGGATGCCAGGAGCAACCTGCTCACCAGCCCACAAGACATCAAAGGCAGATGGAAGGAGTACTGCCAGCAGTGTCAGAATGAAGAAAACTCCACAGCAGCTGGATGCCCCAGACAAAGCCCAAAATGAGAGAGGAAGGGACTCCCACCCTAGAAGAAGGAAAATGAAGTCAGGGAAAGCAGCAGGCTCAGATGAAGTCACAGCAGATATGATAAAGATGCTGGGTGAAGCAGGGGAAAATGGCTCCCATGGGTACTCATAGCAATGTGTAGTGAAAAGCATATCCCAGATGAAAGGAGAATGAGCATACTCCATGCCAGTGCACAAGAACAAAGGGAACATCCACAACTGTAGGCAATACAGAGGTATCAATCTCCTGGCACTTTGCACAAAAGTTCTCTGGAGAGAGTGATTGATAAACTGGTATACAGAGTAGAAGAAAGTAAAATGGGAGATGAGCAGTTCAGATTCAAATCAGGATGCTGCACAACTTAGCCAATGTTTGCCATGAGACAGATAGTTGAGAAGAAGCCAGAGATGAGAAAAGAGTTCAACTGGGCATTCCTAGATTTGGAGAAAGCATATGACAAGGACCCAAGAAAGCTGATTTGGGCAGTACTGCAGTGGTTTAAAGTCCCAGAAACACTGGTAGAATTAGTGCAGGCTGTGTACAAGGACCCAATGACTCAAGTACAAACAGTGTTTGGTCTGAAAGTCGGGTTTAGTTCTGAGCTCACTGCTGTTCATACTTGTGATGGACATTATCGGCAAATAGATCAGAGGGGAGAAATCAACAAAGTTGCTTAATGCAGATGATGTGGCATTACAGGCAGACTCTGAGCATGAACTTAGCAAAGGATAGAGGAATGGAATGCAAAACTGAAGGTACAAGGGGTGAAACTGAGTACAGATAAGACAGTGGTAAGGGAAGATAGTGGAAAAGGTTAAAAGCTTCAAGTATCTGGGAAGGGTGGTTGAGGAGAAGGAAATTCGGAATGAAGAGGTCAAAGCTAGAATCAGAGGGGCTACAGCCAACTGGCATGGAATGTCAGGTGTAGTGTATGACAGAAGAATGCCAAAGAAGCTGAAAAGTAAGCTGTACAAAAAAGTGGTGCAACTAGTACTACTGTATGGTATGGAAACCTGGACAGTAAAGGCAGAGCAGATGAGAAAGCTAAAAGTGATGGAAATCAATTGCCTGAGAAGGTTGGTAGAATGTATATTCTGGGACAAATGAAGAAATGATGATATAAGAGCAAAAGCCAAAGTACCTCCAATTACAGAAAAGCTCAAAGAGAACAGATTACTGTGGTTCAGGGACATGTGCAGAAAAGCAAAAGACAATCTGATGAAGAAGATTTGGGACAAACAGGAAGAAGGTAAGAGGAAATGAATGCATCATGCAAAGAGGTGGATGGATTGTGTGAGAAAAAATCCTTAACAGTCGCACATGGGTGTTGAAGAAGGCAAGAGTGTGGCATTGAATCAAGAGAGATGGCGACAGTTAAAACAACAACCCGACCCCATGTAGAAAATGGGAAAAAGGGGTATGATGATCATGATGATGATGATAGCGAAGGTAGATCTTCCGGTGACAAAGCAATGCTGAAGTTTATCCATTAGTGAAAATTGTTGACTTTTCTTGTTATTAAGTCTATGGAAAATTGTTTGAGACACTTGCTCAGAATCATTGTCAAACTGATTGAGCTATAATTCTTTTTTTTTTTTTTAAAGAAACATCTTTATTAAATTATCAGTTATGATATAGGCAATCATACATTTATATAAATAAAAACAAGCCATATTGGCATACTTTTGGTTGCAAACATTATACATTATTTATAATCTATCCAGTCATCGCCAGTCAAACATTACATAGCTTATTCAGACCTTGCCTTCCTGTAAACCTCATTCTTCCTCCAAAACATTATTCTGCATGTATTATTCCTTCAATTCCCATAGTTGTTTTATTTTATTTATTTATTTATATTTGTAGACCGAGAATGTCCGACTGGAAGCAGGTCTATTTTCAGCAGAGGCCCGGGGAGAAAAGCTCCACAAATTAAAATATTACAGACATAGTTACAGATGAAGAATCCTAACAATTAAAATATTACAAACATAGTTACAGATGAAGAACATAGTACATTCAGCAGATAACTAGCATCTGTTCTATCCACAAAGTCATAGCAGATATTAACAATTGTTACAATAAGAAGTTACTGCCATATAATAAGTAGATAGGCATGGAGGTATCAGAGCTTTATCTCTGTTATTATATTCAATACTTCTAGCACTGTTGGCTTAGACTTTGATTTCCATTTTCCATTTTCTAGTAATTGTTTTTTTTGACAGCCACTATAACTAGACTCAGCAAGGCCTTTCTATGTCTAGGCAATTCTGATTCTGTTTCATAACTCAAAAAAAAAGGATCCAGACACAACCTTATTAAGACTTTCTTTCTATTTAATATATTTTAAAAGAAGTTCTAAAACTTATTAAATAAAACAAAAGTGTTAATAAGGTAGTGTCTGGATCCTTTGTTTCTTTTTTTGGCTCGCGTTAGCTGTTTTAAATTTTTAAAGTCTGCCAACTCATTATATTCCCAAAAAATATGTTCTCAATCACCTCTTTCTTTCCCATCACACCTCCAACATTTCCAATTTACCTGAGGAAAAATTCTTTGGAGTCTAGTTGAAGTATAAAATACCTGTGCAAAAGCTTCCAAGCAAGGATCCTAAATCTTCTAGAATTTGTTTGGGAGTCATACATATATCCCCCATTGTTTATTTATGAATTGCTCATCCAGCCTCTGTTCCCAATCTTTTCTAAATGCATCTGATTGATTCTTATAGTTATAGTGCAATGTTTTGTATGCCCTACAAATTATCCCTTTTTAACATCAGCTTCTGTTCTAGATTCTACTGAAAAACTCTACCAGTGCTGGTCTTTCACTTAGGGTACCCCTATTTCTTTCTCTTTGCCTGTACTCATATATATTTTTGATAGGGAAGGCAATCTCTAGCCTGCAATTCAAATAAATGATTTGCCTTTTCCCATTCTATTACATATCCCTCTCTAATTGTTTGTTCCCAATACCTTAATTCCTTTTCCAGTTTTCTCCAGTAAATTTCAGACCCTTTTAGCCTATTGTCTGTTTCCCCTAATTGCAGTTATCGCTACTGGCAGAATCTCCTTTCTCTGTCCCCATGTTGACTTAGTTCTTAAAATACTTTCTGCTACTTTTTGAATATAATATTCTATATGGTTATTCTTATTTTCCTTAAAGATTTGCATCAAACATCCCAGTGTTTCCTTATTTTTTGAGCTTCCCCTGCTAAATCATCATCATCATCATCATCCCTTTCCACTTTGAATTATAACTTTCTGCCTGTGTTATGTAAAGAAGCCCTAACTGTATAGCTCTGTACAAGTAACCCCAAACCACCTAGTTCTATTGGAAGATCAGTTTATCTCATGTGACTCTTGCAGTCTGCCCCTGTCAGATAAAATCCTTCAACTCCTAATTAATTGCTCTCCATAACTTCTCCTCTGGTTAATAAAATTATGCCTGACCTGTGTATTAAATTAGAGGGACTAAAATCATTTTCACTGCTTGTATCTTGCTATTCATATCCATAAAACAGAGCTTCCAGTTTCTCAGTTTTTGTATTATCTTTGGTTTAGTCTCTTCCCACATATTCTTAACTGCCATAACAAAATCCCTTTAATCCTAAGTACTTCATTTATTATGTCCCCATAAATATGGGTATTGCTGAACCAATCCATGTGTGGGTTACGGGATCCATACAGATCCCCGATGGCATTTTCTGCCGAAGCAGAAATCACCGAACATACTTAACTAAAAGTGCTATTCACTGAAGCAGCACTTTCGGATAAGTATGTTCATTGTGCCGGTCGCACTACGGTGCGGTTAAGGGAGAATTCCTTTTTCCCCACTGTAGTGCGACCTCAGAGTGAGAATATAAAAGTAGAGGGGTGTGGGAGGCAGAGCCTCCCACACAGGGGGTGCAGGGGGCCTCCTGCATAAAAGAAGATTTATTGTTTTTTTTTTTCAAACGCACTTTAACAAAAGCATTTTTTCAGTGGAAACGCTTTCGTTAAACTGCATTCAGTTATTGTGAATTCGGACTATTGAACTTTTGGTCAATAGTCCTAGATCTGTGGGTACATAGCGTACAGCTTTTGCCTTTGTTTTATCTTCATTAATTTTGTATTCTGAAAAGACTTGAAGCTATCTCAGAATGTTCCACAACACTGAAATGTCCTTTTCTGGTTTTATCATGTATAAAATAAAATCATCTGCAAATAAAGCTAGTTTTTCTTGACTACCATACAAATTATATCCTTGAAATTCTGAATGCCTTATTTTATTTGCCAATGGTTTTATATATAATATAAATAACAAAGGGGAAAGAGGACACCCCAGGCTTGTGCCTCTGCTCAAACAGAACTTATCAGAAAAGAACCCACCCACTTTAATTTTCACCTCTGACCCTTCATTTATCCTCCTAATCAAACTTATAATTTTATCAGGTAATGCAAATGCTTCTATTGCCCTTCTCATAAAATCCCAGCTTATTCTGTTGAATGCTTTTTCTGCATCAAGACCCACCAGCAACAGTGGTATTTTCTTATATTCTGCTTCCCTCTGGAACATCATTGTTCTATTAATGTTGTCATATGTTTGCCTCCCCTCCACAAAACCACATTAATCCATATCTATCAATTTTGCATTCACCTTTGTCATTCTTTTGTCCATTATAGACATAAACACTTTATAATCACGGTTTAGAATTGAAATGGATCTATATGAAGCTGGATCTGATGGGTCTTTACCATCTTAAGGTATTACAGCCACCACCGGTTTCTTCCAGAATGTTAATGCTTCTCCTCCAAAATACTGTTAAACAAAACCTTCCAGATCTTTATCAGTCTTTATCATCTAGTCCTGGGGACTTTCCTGTAGATTTGTTATACATCACCAATTTGATCACTTCTCATCTCCTCCTATCCTGTTAGTAATTGAGCCTCAGCTACCTCTAATCTTGGCTTATTTAATTCTTCCATAAACATTTCCATTTGCACCTTTTCTTGATTTCCATATTTCTCTGCTTTATACCAGTTTTCATAAAATTTCAAACATATTTCTAGTACCTCTACAGGATTTCTGGTTATTTTCCTTGTTATAGGCTCTCTACGCTTGGCAACAACCCTTTTTACTTTCTGTTGCCTGAGTTGTTGTGCTAAAGTTTTGTGCTCTGGAGTTATTGAAAAAACAGTTACTGAACAGCAGTCTTTCTAAATTCATGCACATTATCGAGGTAATCACTTATTTTCTGTTTAGCACTCTGCAACTGCTCCACTTCTTGTTCTGTGAGATTCCTTCTGTTCTGCAATGCTTTAATCTTTGTCAGCCCTTCTAAATAATTCTTGTTACTTCTTAACCATGTCTATTTTTTTCTTCTTATTTCTACCCTATTTTTAAACTCCATTTTAATTTTATAGCACTGCCTAGTTATATTTTCAGAAGAAATTTCAATCTTCCCTAATACATCCTGAATAATTTCCACTACCCATTCCTATCTTTTTTAAGAGGTTGGTAGGGAAGTGCCAGTGTCTCATTTTTTAATTTCATTACCCTGCATTTTTATTTTATTTTTTATTTTTATTTCACATTTGTTAACCGGGTTGGTCCAACTGAGCACACAGCCCATTTTCAGTGGAGACCTGAGGAGAAGAGCTCCAATAAAGTGATTATTTACATATTAACACAGAAATAAGTATTAAAAGCATAGCATACAAAAATACAATACTTGATAGCATGTACAGAGATGTCCGAAAATTATTTAGTAATATGTATAGTACAAGAAGGATTATGCAATTATCAGTCAGGAAATTCAGAGGTTATGTAAATTTGACAGAGAATAGAAGGGTTATAGAGGAAGATAGCATTTTTATTGTAGTTATGATTGTAATGTGATCTGAAATAGTTATTGGATTCATATCAAAACGTTCAATTAAATGCACATGTTCCTGTGAAATATAACTTCTGTCTAGCCTAGTCCAGTTTTTGTACCTTGGGGAATAATATGCAAATTCACTCCAAACTCCTACTACTGAATTCACATCTTCCATACAAAATATTTTCATAAATTTCATCAAAAATCGACCATCTTTAGTTATATCTTCCCTTTTAGACCCCCCAGATATATCCTCACTGCTGCAAGTCAAATTCCTGTTCCCAGTTATCAGTAATATTCCCTGCTGAAAGACGATTGTTTCTCCAAGAATCTTCTTAAGCTCCATTATAGCAGTTTTAGGTGGAATATAAATACATGACAGTGTAATCCTCCCCCCTTGCCAGTAGCCCTTTAGTACTACAAATCCACCATTGTTATCTTTTTTTTCCTGTTCTATCACTATTGGAGTTCCTCTTGCAATTAATATAAGTACTCCCCTTTTCCTTTGTCTCAGGTATTCTGCTGAATAACCATCCTGAAATCCTTTCTTTATTAAATTAACATGCTCAGTTCTTTCCAAATGTGTCTCCTGTAGCATAGCTATGTGGAGTCTTCATTATTTAATATAATTCACTGTTCCTTCTTTTTTTGTATATAGCTTTGAGACAATTCACATTTAAAAATTAATATGGAAAGTGTTATTATTCCAACCTGTTAAATGTAAAAGTTTTTGTTGAAGGTCTAGTTTCAGCTTTTGTGTTACATGCATGCACTAATGTTTGGCAGGTTGAACTTTTATACAGTTGAACCTATGGCACATCTTACAAAACTTTTTGTTTTAATGAAAATCCCTCAACACACACACACACACACACACACACACACACACACACACACACACAGAGAGAGAGAGAGAGAAAACACCCCTAAAACCTATTAACTTTATACTAACATACAAAACTATGTACATCTTCAAATAATGAAGTTTAACCTTCCTAACAGGAATACTTGTCCTAGATTGACAGCCACACTCACAGGCTTGAATTAACCTATAATGAAGGTTATCCATGCTAAGATGCATGGCATAGCCTGTACTTCTACTTCCACTAAGTGCTGTGTGTTTTTGTCATATATTTTTTCCTCTCCCAGATTAGAAAAACACTTGAATGCTTTCAATAAATATTATCTTATAACCATTAAAAGAAAGAATTGTTCTGTTTTTATTACCCTTATCAGATTTTCTCCATAGAAACATGAGAACTAGATACACAGTTGTCTCCACTACAAGCACTAATTTATTTGCTGGAGTAAAACTTTTTATTATATTTAGTGTTCTTTTATTTATTTGCTTCCCCTTAAAACTTGTTATTAGATCAAGCCAAGGGCCTTAATCCAGACATCACTGTATGCAAAAATAAGATCAAGTCATATCAATTTTTCCTTATGTCATGCTCTTTTGTCCAGACTTTTCTTCTATATTTATATTACAGTGCCTACATTTCTTAAAATTGAACAAGGAGAAAAAAAGACATGGAAAAAAAAACAGGGGCATCTGTTTCCTTTTGTATCCCTATTGCATACAGAATAATGGAGAAAGATTTACTTAACAGCATGCAGTTTATGTCATGCATTACAAAAATACTACTGTTAAGAAAAATAATTGGTTTGCTTACAGTTAATTTTTTTCTTCCTCTTCCCCTCTCCTACATGTTCTTCCAAATATTAATGGCATAAAGTAGAGCATATGCTTTGGAGTCCCCTACAAATTTAACAAAGCCAAAGAAGTCCAATATTTCCAGATGTTCTTGTTCCATAATTTTTCACAAATATAATTAATGCGTTGTAATCCCACATCTATTCATGAATTTATGAGTTGCTGGTTTTCTTCCTGTTGGTCTCCAGCTCCCAAATCCAATTTTTGCTTCATTTCCAATTAACTCCTGGATATTCTATTTTACTCTTATGCTTTTTGCTGTCTCTCAAGCAGTTCCCTTTTAAACACTGGAAAAGGGTTCACTGGCATAGTCTCACTATGGGCTTTATTACCAGAAGAACAAGAAGCAAAATTTACTTCTGTTTGATAGCTTACTTTTTTTTGTTGGACAATTTTTTTTATTTCCTCCTTCGCATGTTCTGCATCAAAAATGATGTTGACCATCCAGGAAAGAAATATTCTGAAAAGAGCTAGATATAGCAGCTTGAATCTAATACCTACTTCTTGAAATTCCCTGATTACTGGAATAAATGTATTCCTCTTCTGCCTGGTGTACAGTGAGTAATCATTTTCCGAAAACACTTTACTATCTCCCATTTTTAGTGCCACAGTTTTGTCAGAATCATCTCTTTCTGCTGGTAGGATTGCAACTTTACTATTAAAGGTCTAGGCTCCTTTCTCATGGCCAGGTTTAGAGCATACACTTGATGTGCCTTTCAACTAACAACTCCTTCTGTGGAATACCAGTCCAGTTGTTTAATTGTGCTTTCATAAAATTAATATAGTCTGTTTTTCCAGCTTCTCTGGTACATCAGAACAGCTCACATTTTCCCTACATTCAATTCTGTTATTTTTTGAAACATCTCTTCTTGAGCACTTTCATACTCAGCCAGACTTTTCTTTATTTTGACACCTGATTTTTGCAGTTTTAGTACCTCATCTAAATATCTTTTAAAGCCTCTTCCATTTTTTCCAGCCTTTTATTTGAGTTGATATACTCCTTTAGTGTTTTGTTTATTTTAATCAGTTTTGAGCATATTTGACTTATTTTTTTCTTTACATTACTATAAATCATGAATTGCACCAAAGGTGGAACTTGCACTGCATTTTTGCTGAACAGCTGCAGGATTCTTCCCAGTCAGTGTTTCATCCTGACATTTTGTGATTGATTTTCTTTCAGGTTCTCTAGATTTCTTTTTGTTGGTATAAAGGCAGTGCACTTACTAGTGACTTACTAAAATGTACTAAAAAAGATAAGTTCACTGGTTCTATTTTCTAAGTTTCTGCTTTCACAATGGGAGAGCTGAAATTAAGCTGTTACTCAGTGTGCAGCCATCTTGGAAGTCCTGATTGGTTTATAATTCTTATTAGTTTTATCACCTTTTATTCTATATAAGGGTGTTATATGCAAGATTATCCAAAATCTGGGAAACAATGCCCTAATAAAAAATGTATCAAATATGATTGACACAAATGGGTATTAGTTCAATTTTAATACTAAATAATAATGGTGTATGCCTATTAGCCAAGCCTTTTGATATATCCTTATTATTCCTCTTCAAGAACTTTGTAATTGAGTCCCAGTCTACACAAGGATAGCATTCATTACCTGTGGGAATGTCATCCAACATATTATATTACAACACCTGTACCAATAGTGGAGAAGTGCTTGCTAAATTCATTGGCCCTCACTTTAGAATCTGTAATTATCAAACCAGCAACACAATGGTAAATAAATCAGTGCAAGAAAGTAAATAAATTGGGTAAGGAGGCAGGGCAAGGGAAGGATGTTTAAAAGAAAGAAGAAAAGAAACTTCAGCTAAAGGGGAAATATGTTTATTAGAAGAATTTAGTTAGGTTTAGTTAAGATCAATTGTATAACTGCAGGACATTGTACTAATGACTAAATCGCTATCACACATTGCCCATACCGTTAACCACCATTTCTGAGTCACTTAGAAGTACTTCAGTATGGTCTCAAGCTAAAGATTTCACAACATTAAAATGCAGATGACACTGTCTTACTTATTTATTTATTATTTATTTATTTACTAGTCGTTTTTGACTAGACAAAGTCTGACTGGTTAAACTCCATTTTCATTGGAGGACAAAGGAGAAACGCTCCACATTTAAGTTACACATGATGTACATTTATAATTGCAGGGTAAAAACATCTGTGCATGAGCTTATTTATGATTTTTAAATATTTTTAAATGCGTCTTACATGAACATAGCATTTTAACACAAAACACAACAGAGAAATTAACATCCATTGCCTAATTACTGAATAGAGAAATAACATGCAGTAACAATTTATGTATTAAAAGCATGATGGCTGCAGGGAAAAGATCAAACTGGTGTGTTTTTGAGTTTAGTAATAATTTACAGACAGACAACTCTTAAAAAATAGCTAACTTAAACATGATAACGAGAGATATGAAATGAGAAGTTATGGAAATGAGCAGGAAGATAAATGAACAGAGTAGGAATTGCAGTTAGTAAGGGGGTTGTGACAAAAGGAAGATGTAAATTTTCAAATGACAAAGTCATTAATGTACTTAAGTAGCATTACTGTAGTAATATTGTTCATGGTAAAATGCACTTGTCAAACTTCTATCAAGGACTGCATCAAAATCTGGGGCAAAGTCTACAATCTAAGAGATATTGTGGCTTCATTCTCAGCATTAGCTGTAAAATATTAGGGAATTTTCCTTTTAACATGTAGCTCTGTAGTTTTCTTGGAAATAAGCTTTGGTTATCCTCCTGTTCTGCTGATCCATCTATGCAAGAGACTTGGGCTGCTCCACGGTCTACTGCTGGAGTAACTTTTGAGGGTTCTATAAATACCATCAGACCCATGAGAAGCCAGACAAAGTCATTTTAATTTTAAATCATAATCCTTACAGAATTCTATAATCAGTAGCAAACAATTACATTATTTTCTAGTAACAACAGAAAAGTCTTGCTAACAGATAAATGTAATCAGTATATGCTACCTTACTCTACATGTCTGAAACTAAACTATTAGTTGTCTGGACACTTAATGGGGATCCTCATGACATGTGTAAAGATTCAATGCTCTTGATCAATGTCATCTTTAATTCCAAAATATTCTTCCATTTTTTCTGCAGACCATAGAAAAGGCCATACAATTGACCTCTGTCCTTTTAGAAATAATAACAAACCTCAGATTCATTCTCCTTGCTTGGTCCTCCAGAGCTGTTAACTGCATTTCTAATGCTTTGATTTTAGTTGGATTTATAACAACCTTCATTTTGGCTTCCTTGTTGTCCATTGTCATTTCGCTAATGGCATCTTAATGGTACAAAATACCTTCTCCATTGTCTTATAATCCTCTGCATTAGATGAGATAAAATTTTCAATTTCTGTTTTCATTTTGAGTAACACAAGCACAGTGGACAAAGAAATCTCAGTATCTGTCTTTCCCATCTGACCACTTACTACATGCACAAATATTGACTCTGCTGCCAGACCAACACTCAGACTCTACTATTTAGACACTTTTCCTTTTGTTTAAGTTTTTGCATTTTTTGGTAGACATCTCAGTTTAAAAAATGTTGCCCAGTTAATCTGTACACCACTGATGATAAGTTACCACATAATAGAACTCATTTGTAATACTTTATACTTAATTTAATCCACAAATGGAGCTCAACAGTTTAGCTGCTAACTCAGACTCATCCCAACCAGAAGTCCTGCTTTAACATAATCATAAAACCTCCATGTTTCTTTCTGGACTGTTAAATCTCACATTATAGGGGTCTAGTTTCTTCTAATGTTTGTGCAAATTGTGGCTGAGGAAATAGAGCTAAGACTTACTGTCATGGGAAAAATTGAAAATGATTAGGCAAGCGAGGTTTAGTTGATTGTAGAAATTCATTACTCAT
Organism: Protopterus annectens; assembly: GCF_019279795.1. Taxonomy (NCBI): domain Eukaryota; kingdom Metazoa; phylum Chordata; order Ceratodontiformes; family Protopteridae; genus Protopterus; species Protopterus annectens. The sequence goes on along the minus strand of NC_056746.1, from coordinate 753,135,866 downwards.
GCCATTGGTGATTCCCTGACTTCTGGTTTCTTGATGTGAAAACCTATACACAGTTTACAGTTAAAAAATGGATTTACAATGGTCTCCTGTAGCAGTGAAATTTTAACAAATAAACACTGGAAAAAAATCCATGTGATTTATCAGTCTACAGATTAAGCCAATAGACACTGAAATCTGTATCTGATGGTCTTCTGTGTGCATCTATATTACAACATCGAAGCTTTAGTTAATCGAATAACTAAAGCTTGATCTTGTAATATCGAAAGCTAAAACTGTCGAACGGCAGATTCAACCAAGGGAAACACTTCCCTTGGCCGAGTCAAAAAAAAAACTTTAAATCTGAACTCAAGTGGGGGAATTTGCCCTCCACACCCCCCGGTGTTGGGGGCTGTGCCCCACACACACACGCCTACCTAAATATATCAACTTCTAGATCGCTCCAAATTGTAGAAAAGGCATACTCCACAGAGTGGCCAAGGGAAGTGTTTCCCTGGGTTAAATCAGCCGTTCGACAATTTACGGTTTTGATATTACAAGTTCGAGCTTTACTTATCCGATTAAGTAAAGCTTCGATCTTGTAATATAGAACCGTCTGTGCTTGGCAAATTTGAAGGAAGGCTTCTTTATAGAATGATATGTGCAAAAGATCTCCATCCTAAAGTTCCTATAACAGCTACAACCACTGAAATGTGGTTCACTTTATTTAAGCATACAACATCCACTTCAAATTTATTTGAATTATTAATCAGTTGTAGTTAACTATCACTGAATTTTTCTAGCCATTTTATTGATAGATGCTGTCAATAAGCCATGTCTTTTTCTTCTGATTTACTTAAACATTTATGATGAATAATTTTATGTCTTACATTATTTTTTTTTGTTTATCAGATTCATGTTAATATGAACTAGAATAGCTACTTCATCATAAACCTGGACTTTATGAAAATGCTTCCTTCAACAGACTACTTAAACTAAGAAAACATAACCATAAAAGATATTACTAAGTATATTATTCTGGCCCACAGAGCACTGGATTTTCCCTCCTCCATGCAAGCACTAAGCAATGTTTTAGAATCACAGACCCAGGCTTCATACATTCCAGAAGTGTTTGAGTTAGAAAAAAAGATCCATTGATCTTAGCCCTGGTATAGTGGAGTACACCCTCAAATAGTGAGGGGGAGCATCGCTGCCGCCACCTTTGTTCATCTCATCTGATCTGGTATCATGTTGATATCTACTGAAACCTATTTTATAGGAATACTCATGGTCTGGCATGCCCAGTTTATTTGACTTTTGTATAATGTTTATTCTTATTCTCTGTTTTTAATGATATTAGCTCCTTTGTTTTGACTGAAATGTGTATGATCAGTGGCACAGTCAGTTTTATTTAACTATATTATGCTTTGGCACCCCTTATCTTTATTTTGTATATAGCATCTTGTTTACCCATTATGTTGTGAGTCCTTCCAAGATATCTGATGCTAGTTTTACTCTTTAGGATCATTTTCCATCCCAGATTCCTGGTTAATCTTGGGTTGGGTTGGATCACTGCATCATCCTGCATTCACCTCATCTCCTCTGATTAGCAAGCCTCTGTGCTACTTTGGGCTGCTATGTTTTGATTTACAGGAACATTTCCCCACCCATTTTTTTCCTTGCTTGCATTCCCCTTTTCCAAGCCATGTTGTCCTGGTAAACTTATCTTTCTCATTGTTTCATTGGTAAAAAATGATCATTGAACACCATTAGGCCTAGCATCTAACTCACCCTAAAACTGGAAAGCTCAGGATCTCTTATAGTGATTGGCTGGACCTTCACCCTTTCCACTTTACCTATTTGCCATAAGATTGGTTGCACTCATTGGCCAGGATAGCTTCAGTCTCTCCCAAACCCTCATTATCCATTGGTCCATTTATTACTTTATTTGACTTCTAGCTGATAATTAGACAGTCCAGTGAAGTGTTAGGCTTACCTGGATCTGTATTTTAATCATACCCACCTGTTTTCTCCAAATACAAAATTGCTTGATAGTGCTCTTAACCCAAGCCCTGTCATAATCCTTTATGACTTTTGTCTGCTTGCCCACAGCCCAGTTTCCTCTTCATATACCCATTTTCATCCCTGAGCTACTCCATTACTTTGATCCTTCAAACTCTTGATGCCTGCCTTTGGCTTCATTGAGTAAAGTTAGCTTATAGACCTTACAGAGCTCACTGGAGACTCCCCTCTCATAGCCAGTTTATGGTTCAAGTTATTGACAATTCTCACTACCAACAAGACCCAGTCCTGGTCTCCTAGGATGATATGTAGATGCCAATATCCTTGCACCAATGCATCCTGGGAACTTCTGATGGGTGCCCTGATCGGCTGCTGCCAATCTGGCTGTTTTTTAAACTGCTCTAGATGTCAGTTGCTGCTCTGTTATTTTCTGTGGCAATTGTCTTAGATACCCCTGGGGCATACTCTCACATATATGCTACTACATCCATCCATAACCCCTTTATTCACATTTTTTTACACATGGTCCTGCTGTTGTGTTAACATGCAGTACGTGCATTAGACACTTTAAATTGGTGATATGTGTGAGTGGGTACACTTGTGTGTGCTCCTATATGTGTGTGTATGTGTTGTATGGAACAACAACCACAGCAGGACCAGTGATATGAACTTTGTCTCCACATTGTCTTCTGTCACTGCTAGCAAAGAGTCTCTTTTAAATTAGTATCCATAACCATTTTTGATTTTTTTTACTGACATTTTGCTATTCCCTTGTCATTTTCCCCTAAGGAGCACTCCTTATGATGTTACTTAACTCCTTCACCTCCCTGGGTGCTTGAACATGCTAAAACCCCATTGTACAGGTTAATATTCATCTTTGTATTTTGTATTTGGGAGGCTTGAAATCCCTCCCATTGATTGAATGAGACAATCTCTTTCCTCTGTTCTTATCAAATGACAAGTTTACCATTAGAGATTAGTTAGATTTCCTTATTCCCCTTAGTGTATGGGCAGTGGCTTTTCCTGTTGGTAATTGAGAACCATTTCCAACCACACTTAACCCATAGGCCAGAAGGTCCTGTGTAGCAGTCTCCAGGTCTTGTTCAAAGTAACAACCATCCCATCCCTTATTTCCATTAGATTGGTAATGATTAGAACCCAATCCTATTGTTGTCTTTGCACAGCACCCCTCAGTTTTTATCTCATTTGAAACCCAGCCCCAGCCCATAGTGGTCCCAGCACAGCTAATACTAATTTAAATCTGGAGGCTGCCCCCTGTAACCACCATCCTGCAGCTCCCGCAGTTAACTAAAACAATTACTGTTATGTACTTAGCTCCTTTCATAATTTGAGTTGATTGTAGCACTCCCAAACCATGGAGGTCCATCCAGTTAAATTAGCAGCCTCATGTTACTCAAATCATTCTAATACTTGTTTAGGCAATTCTAATGCTCATTTTTAAACACATTTATTAAATTATTAAATCATCACTTAAGACATCGACACACTTCCATCAATAGAAAAGAAAACATATCTTATTAACAATGTTTGAGTTACATACATTATACATTACATATGTGTTTTCTTTTTTTTAAACTTCCATTTAGTGAAACATTACATAAATTGTTCAATTTCTGCTTTCCCTTCTATTTCACTCTTCCTCCTGAACATTATTTTGCATGAATTATTCCAACAAATTCCATATACTTCTACATAATGTGTTTCTACCCTATTCTAAAGATCATATTTCCATTTTTCTTACTTTTACATTATTCAGTCATTAATTTACAGCTGGTTTAGATTGTGATTTCCATTTTCTAGTAACTGCTTTTTTTTCAGCAGCCAACATAATTAATCTTATTAATGCCTTACTAAGTCAATTTAGAACAATTTACAATTTAGAACCTGTGTCCCAGCTCAAAATAATGTTTTCCTTAGTTACAGCCATTTGGTCCACCAATATTTCTGACAAGAGTATTCTGTAGGAAATGTTTAAAATTTGTCTGCTCATTTTTGAGCTTTGATTTGAATCTGATAAAACACCCCAATGCTATGGATATGATAGCACTATCCTCTTATTATTTTGTATCCTCATCTGTTTTTAACCAGCTTCTAGGAAATTAATTATGCCCACCAGAGTCATTTAAGATTGATCTACTTGTACTGAATTGGTGTCTTCATGGACCATTTCAACCAACCAGAATCCCAAATCAGTCTCCTGTCAGAGCATTCAAAATGTCACCTAACCACTTCCTTCCAGTGATCCACTTTTTATGCATGCTCCATGGCATGGGAGTGTCTTTTCATATACCTGTCCCTGGTCAGTTAACTCCAGGTGTCTGTAAAATCCTATGCTTTCCAATTCATTGGCCAGTTCCTCAAGGACTTTTATTTTCTTAGTTTTTTAAATTTCAACTGAGTATTAGTCTTTGAGCACCTTCTTCTAAGAAAGGATAGAGCAAGGCAACGTAAATGTTATGACTGTTACTGTATAGCATTTATTAAAAGACCTGGAAAATTCCAGAGTGTTGGATGTTTTTTTTTGCTTTGTTTGTTTGTTTTGTTTTTTTAAGAATTTTTTATTAGAATTTTAACAACAAATAAAGAAAAAATAGCTTAAACTTATAACCATATACAAAGGTCCATAACACACACACACACACACACACACACACACACACATATATATATATATATATATATATGTATATGAAAAAAAAATTATAACAATCAATATTGTTCAAGCAAATTACTAAGTTTAAGCCAAGATTTATAAGAATGTGCAATATTTGATGTACTCATCTTTATAGTTAATAATTCATTCATACAAATAGTGTTTAATAAATTAATAAACTTGTTACATGAGGGAGTAGTTTTATTTTTCCAGTTCTTAGTAATTACTTTTATAGCTAAATAGACCAAAGAAGAGGCACTTGAGTCTTAAGTATTATTTCAGGAATTGAAGCATTAAACAGAATCAATGATTTAGATATAGTACATCTATCTGACTACAATGCTTGAGTAAAATTATTATTTTCTTTCCAAAAGTGACATATTATTTTACTCTCAAAACTCCATATGCACCAAATCAGCTTCCATATCCAAGTCATATCTCCAGCATTTATTTAATTATACTTGTTTTGCACATTAATACAATTTTAGTGTGTGATATAAGCTCTATGTAAATATTTCCATGTGAAAATGTTCTAATATAATGAAGGTGTAGTTTTTTTCTGCAGATTTTAATATTACTTTTTTATCTTCATCCAAGAAAATTTCATTATTAACTTTTGCAGAATTATTTCAAAATATGTTATCAGAAGATGAAAAATAAGATCTAAGAATTATAATTATCTTGGATTAACAAGATTTATTATTTTGTAAATTGCTGTTAACATTAATTAAAAATTCTAAAATTTTAGGGAAAGATTCCAACTGTAAATCATATATCATATTTGCTTTCATACAAATCGGCAAAATTAACCAATTGTTTAATTCTAAACCATGTCTAGTGAGGAGATTTTCTGCAGAAAGAAGTTTATTCCCATTTATGAATTGAGGCCAATAAATTATATATATTTTTTTCAGATCTAACATTTTATTAAACTTATGTATTTCTAAATGTTCATTAGTATGAACAATAAGAAATAATGAAAAAAATGCATTTTAAATAATATGATTAGAATAAACTTCCTGAAAGAAGACTAGATATTATTAACTTACTGAATGGAATATCACATATTCTTCCTATTTATACAATCATCTTTTAGAAACCAATCAAAGCTATCGGGCATAATTTGTCTATGCCATATAGTAATATCTTTATTTATTATTAAATATTTTTTTCATTAATTGATTTCCATTTTGACTCATATGATGTGAAAGGTTGATATATTGTGTCTGCAAGAGACCAGATGGAAGGGGAGTAAGGCCAGGTGTATAGGAGTTGGATTCAAATTGCTCTATCATAGTGTGAATGGGAGGAGAAATGGAGTAGGGGACATTGCTGTGGTGAATATGTATTTTAAGAAGAGGGAGGAGCATAGGGTGATGTACAAGAGTGGAGGAAAATGCACACAAGTGGATTATATCCTATGCAGGAGGGCAAGTCTGAAGGAGATTGGAGACTGTAAAGTGATGACAGGGGATAGTGTATTTAGGCAGCATAGAATGGTGGTCTGCAGGATGACATTGGTGAGCAAGAAGAGGAGGACAAGTGTGAGAGTAGTGCCAAGGATCAAATGATGGAAGTTGAAAAAAGGGTCATTGTGAGGTGGAGTTCAGGGAAGAGTTAAAACAGGCACTGGGGGCAGTGAAGAGCTACTGAATAGCTGGATAACTACAGCAGAGATGATAAGGGAGACAGCTAAAAAGGTGTTTGGTGTGACATCTGGACAGAGGAAGGAGGACAAGAAGACCTGCTGGTGGAATGAGGAAGTACAGGAGAGTATACATGGGAATGGGCTGGTGAAGAAAAAGTGGAATTGTCAGAGAGATGAAGAAAGTAGACAGGAGTATAAGGAGATGAGGAGCATGGCAAAGAGAGAGGTGGTGAAGGCTAACGATAAGGCATATGGAGAGTTGTTGGACACTAAAGGAGAAAAGGACCTGCACCAACTGGCTAGACAGAGGGACTGAGCTGGGAAAGATGTGCAGCAGGTAAGGGATATAAAGGATAGTGAGGGAAATGTACTCACAAATGAGGAGAGTGTGTTGAGCAGATGGAAAGAGTACTTTGAGGGGCTGATGAATGAAGAAAATGAGAGAGAGAGAAGGTTGGATAACATGGGGATAGTGAATCAGGAAGTGAAACAGATTAGCAAGGAGGAAGTAAGGACAGCTATGAAAAGGATGAAGAATGGAAAGGCTACTGGTCCAGATGACATACCAGTGGAAGAATGGAGGTGCTTAGGAGAAATGGGAGTGGAGTTTTTAACCAGATTGTTTAATGAAATCTTGGAAAGTCAGAGGATGCCTGAGGAGTGGAGAAAAAGTGTTTTGGTACCTATTTTTAAGAATAAGGGTGATGTGCAGAGCTGTAGCAACTACAGAGGGATAAAACTGATCAGTCACAGCTTAAAGTTATGGGAAAGAGTATTGGAAGCTAGGTTAAGAAGGAAGGTGGTAATTAATGATCAGCAGTATGGTTTCATGCTGGGAAAGAGCACTACAGATGCAATGTTTCCTCTAAGAATGTGGATGGAGAAATATAGAGAAGGTCAGAAGGAGTTGCATTGTGTCTTTGTGGACTTGGAGAAAGCATATGATAGGGTGCCTAGAGAGGAATTGTGGTATTGTATAAGGAAGTCAGGAATGCAGAGAAGTATGTAAGAGTGGTACAGGATATATACGAGGGTAGTGTGACAGTGGTGAGGTCTGCAGTGGGAGTGACAGATGCATTCAAGGTGGAGGTGGGATTACATCAAAAATCAGTTCTGAGCTCTTTCTTATTTGCAGTGGTGATGGACAGGTTGACAAACGAGATCAGACAGCAGGCCCTGTGGTCTAGGATGTTTGCAGATGACATTGTGATCTGTAGTGAGAGTGGGGACCAGGTTGAGGAGACCCTGGAGGGGTGGAGATATGTTCTTGAGAGGAACGGAATTAAGGTCAGCAGGACTATGACAAAATATATGTGTGTGAATGAGAGGGAGGCTAGAGGAATGGTGAGGATGCAGGGAGTAGAGCTGCTGAAGGTGGATGAGTTTAAGTACTTGGGATCAACAGTTCAGAATGATGGTGAGTGTGGAAGAGAGGTGAAGAAGAGAGTACAGGCAAGGTGGAATGGGTGGAGAAGAGTGTTAGGAGTGATTTGTGACAGATGGTTACCAGTAAGAGTGAAAGAGAATGTTTACAAGAGGTAATAAGACCAGCTATGCTGTATGGGTTGGAGACAGTGGCATTGACAAAAAGGCAGGAGTCAGAGCTGGAAGTGGCAGAGTTAAAGATGTTAAGATTTGCACTGGGTGTGACAAGGATGGACAAGATTAGGAATCAGTATATTAGAGGGTTAAGCTCAGGTTGGACGGTTTGGAAACAAAGTCAGAGAGGCGAGATTGCGTTGGTTTGGACATGTGCTGAGGAGGGATGCTGGGTATATTGGGAAAAGGATGCTAAGGATGGAGCTGCCAGGTAAGAGGAAAAGAGGAAGGCCTAAGATAAGGTTTATGGAAGTGCTGAGAGAGGACATGCAGGTGGTTGGTGTGACACAGCAAGATGCAGAGGACAGGAAGAAATGGAAACAGATGATCCGCTGTGGCGACCCCTAACGGGAACAGCCAAAATAGAAGAAGAAGATGATGTGAAATCCATAATGCTGTTACTTTAATAATGGCTGAAGTAATATATAATTTGATGTCTGGAAAACCAATGCCCCCATCCTCCCAACTATATGCCAATTAAAGGAGATCCTTTTATTTATTCAGATACCAAAGAAATTTAAGAAGGATACTATTTATCTTCTTTAAATGGATTGTGAGTGGAGTCAAGATTAACTATTGAATGATAAACATTTTTGGAAAAAAATACCATCTTAATTAAAGTTAAATGATCTTCCATAGTAAAGAAAATTTTATTCCAAATAATAATTAGTTGTGAAATTTTATCTATAATGTGCTTAAAACTAACTGACACCAAATCGTTACAGTTTGGTGTTATACTGATTCCAAGATATTTAATTTGTTTATCCTCCCAATTAAAGTTATTATATTTTAAATGAGTTATTTAACTTCTTATCAATTAGTGAAGTATTCATTTTATTATTACTGAATCTTAAACTTGAAATTGCTCAAAATGTTTCATGGAGGCAACTATATGTTCCTTTGAAGTCTCAATATACCTATTGTGAGAAGATTATCATCTATAAAAAGTTGAATTTTTAAGACTAGATCATCTGCTAATGATATGCCTATAATATTTTCATTTAAGCTAATAAACTTAGCAAAACGTTCTATAACAAAAGCAAACAACAATGGTGACAACAGGCAACCCTGTTTTGTATCCTTCTACATTTTAAAGGAGCTAGAGAGAAAATAATTTATTTTAACAAATGAGTAAGATTTATTATATAGCTTTGTAATCAAAGATATGAACTCCATTGAAAGAAATTATATTCCTTAAGTACTTTAAAAAGATAAGACCAATTTACTAAGTCAAAGGCTTCATCAGTATCTAAACTAACAATTGAAAGTTCTTTTTTATTTTTATTTGATTAATCTATTAAGATGCCTAGTCTAATTATATATTATCTTTTTCTTTAAAAATGTCTCTATTATAATGTCAATAACTGAATCATTGTTATTATTATTTATATTCTCATAGTATTTCCTAAAAAAAACTCAAGAATGTCCTTTAAATACATCTTTCTTTCATACCTATAGTCAATTTGATACGCTAGCTCTTTCATGTGATTTAATTTGGTCATTCTCTTAGACCTAATAGCTAATTTATGTAAATTTGAGGAATTTATTAAATAAGATTAAATTTTTAGTATTTCCTAAATAAATGCATATCTTATGATTTAGGATTTTGATATATTTTATATTTAAGGGTGGCCACAGTGGTGCAGCGGTTAGCATTGTCACCTCACAGCAAGAGGTTCTCTGGTTCAATCCTCAGCTAGGGTGCCTTCGGTGCTGAGTCTGCATGTCCACCCTGTGGTCGCATGGGTTTCCTCTGGGTGCTCCGGTTTTATCCCACAGACATGCTGTAGGTGGCTTGGACACTCTAAATTGGGCCTAGGAGTGTGTGCATGTGTGTGCCTTCCATGGAAGGTTGGGCGCTGGGCTGGCAACTCGACACTATAAAAGTCTACTGCCAATCATGAGCGGATAGGTGATCCACTGTGGCAACCCCTAACCAGGAAAAGCCGAAAGAAGAAGATATATTTTATATTTAGATTTTTTTAATTCTAGTTGAATGGAAATATCATTTAACTTTAAACACAACTTTAGATTGTTTTAGACTGTAGAATATTTAGTTCCTTATCCCATTCCTTTCTTTCATATTTATAACAATATGTAATTCCACCATTCATATTTATTTTTAAAAAAATATGTATCTCATTTAAAAACCATTATTTAAAACTTTATTTTAACAGTATGTGCCAAGAATCCATTGCAATGCATTAAATTACTAGAGTTTTATCATAAGATTAAACGTAACTGCATTATGGTCATATAATAGACAACATACTATTGATACATCATTAACATTCAAACTTAGATTATTAGACATAAAAATCTTACTTATATTAGTTTGACTTCTACATCTATAAGAATAATGAGTACAATGAAGAGAATTAAATAGTTTCAAATCATAAATATGTTTTAAAGTTCATTGAGTTTATTAAAAAAGTGCTTAGCTGAAAATGATAGTTTGGGTTTCTTATTTGCTGTAGTGTCTCCTTCAGACTAAAAATCCAATTAAAATCACCAGCTATAATGATTTTACCTTTAGGTTATAAAGTCTAAATACTTGTTCTGAAACCATAACTCCAAATCCTGAAATCCAACAAGAACTTACAAAAGTATATTCTTTTATTTATTTCAACTACGAGAATGCATAACATACCATTTTTATCTGAGTAAGTATTAATTACTTTAGGCATTACAGATGAATTCTTCCACAAAATGAAAGTACCTCTTCTTTTAGCTTTTAATCGAGAACTAGCTAAGATCAAATAATCTTTCAACATCAATCGGCTATCATTATCTGGCATATGAATTTCCTGTAAAAATGCAAATGAGCTTTATGTAGTTTTAAATGATTAATATTCAAAGATGGGCATTTATAATACATCACCTATAATATAAGGAAACATTTAAAATAAATAGATGAGAAACCTGTCTAAATTGTAAAAGCAAAGAAGTAACATATTCAGTTAAGGTTAAAACTTCTAGAATGCTTATTACATTTTTAAATTTTAACATTTAAACAACTAATCATGGACTAAAGTATTCCTAGTTTGATGAAACAATCAAACAAACTAATTTTCATACAACCCTGTTAGTCAAGCTGGAAACCTATCAAATGCATCTACTTCTTAATAGAAAAATTATAATATCATAAAATATATTTCTGAGAAGAGCACTCATCTATGTATCTATGTATCTATCTATATATATATATATATATATATATATATATATATATATATATATATATATTATTTAAACAACTAATTAAATATTCCTATACAGTGTATCTGATCCCTAGAAAAACACATATAAATTGGATAAAAATTCAGTCTTTCACTGTTTATATTCTTAATAGACAGCTCATAAATTAATTAAAGAAAACAAAAATGTACAGCACATTTACAGCATCCAACACACTCTTAAAGAAATGTATTAGAAACTTTACTTTATAACAGCTCTACGTGTTTCTTAAACTTAGTTTCATATATGTTCAATAAAGATTTTAACTTAATCATAAGTGTGAAGTTATTATACATTTACTTGAAATAATTTCTCTTTTAATATACATACCACAAAAGCTTCACTTATTTCCAAGTTTTCTAAAATAACCTTGTTTATCACAAAGGGAGAACGAAAAACCCAATTAACCCATTGTATCTGCCCTTATAACTTAACTTCCAAGATATGTGCTAAACAAACACAACATTAAGCCCCGGATTCAGCAAGCTCTGCACGGTGTGCAGTAATAGTCCAGGAGCTGCTGGAGGCAATATAGCCACCGTGCAATCCAGGAATAAGCTCCCGGGACATGCACGAGTGCTCCTGCACTATTCCTGCACGGACACAGCTCCTGTATGCAAATTACTCCATTTTCAGATGAAAACCATGCAAATGAGATGAATTTGTGATCCAGGAAGCTGGCAGCCGGCCGTGCAGGACTAGTGTAGTCTGCAGAAGTGTACTCGGTTAGTATCCGAGTACATTTCTGCAAACTACAAAACGGGTCCATGACAGCTCCAAATAAAGGGTGTATATTATGTTGAAAGCATGCCAATGGCCAAATATATGGCCATTGGCATGGAAAACAGTTGCAAAAATAAAAAAAACTTTTATTTTTTTTAGCCGATTTCAGCTGTTTAAGCATAGGGCAGAGGTACGCAAATGGGATTGGGCCAAAAATATAAAAAAAAACCCCTGAAATAAGCATTTTATCCAAAATCACTATTTTGCCATTATACTCAATATCAGGCAGAAGACAACATGGCCAGTGAACAGTGATTGCTAAGGGGGAAGGCTCAGTGTGGGACTTGTAACTAGGCATTAGCAGGCAATCCTATGCAAATGAGGGGAATGATACTGAATCCCACATTCTCCCTCATGGCTAGCCTGCACCCAACTGTGTCGGTGCAGGAAGACCATGGTGCAAGCCTAAGAGCTAGCTGACATCATAGAGGGGTGTGTCAGGCATACTGTAAGCTTATTGGAGCCCTGTGGCTTGGGTTTGTCCTGAGCTTAGCAGAGCTAAGCAAGGGTGTGTGTCTGAGGCTGCCTAGCACTCTTTACATTGCCTAAGCGGGTGTGCACGCTGCGCACTGGGTTTTAAAGGAAAAAAAGTAAACCAGGAAATAGCAGCTCTGTGCACATCTGAGCACTGTATTTGCATGGCATGCCTCTGAGCTTAAACAGGAAGGCAATGGGAAGGGAAAACAGCAGTAGGAAGGTAATCAAGGAGAACTAGCATAGCTGGCAGGTGAAATGTATCAGAATCAGCCAATTACGCAGACAGTAGACCAGACCAGCACACCACTATAAACTATGCAAACACCTTTCCCTCTGGTTTTTACACATACTCTACACCACTGGTGAACACAAGCAGAGAAATTTTACCAAACACAAGCAACAAAATGATAGGGGCTGCAGCAGCTATCATAAATCAACATGTGGAAGAGGCTGAGGGTGGTGAGGATAAGAATGCTGTTGACCAACCCACAGTGAGGAGAAGGAGAAGAGAGTACAGACCCAGGGTGACCTACCAGGGGCTACATGAGCTGGAGATATATGGTGGACAGGGACCTGCTACAGCAAATTGTTGAGCTGTGCCGGCCACACCTCACACACAGAACCAACAGAGGAACCCACCCCAGTGGATACCAAGGTATGTGTAGGCCTAAGAATACTAGGCACAGGTACCTTCCAAAGGCCAACTGGGGATATCATAGGGATCTCACAGGCATCAGCATCCAGAGGACTCCATCAGTTCCTGGATGCCATGTCAGCATATGCCGGTGAGCAGTATATTTCCACAAGACCCGTGAGGCAGTGGCCAGCAATATGCGTCTCTTCCACCAAATAGCAGAATACCCTGAGGTAGTGGGTGCTATAGACTGCACGCACATATGCATCAAAGCACCATCCGGTGAGTGGGCTAGGGTCTACATCAACTGCAAGGGCTTCCCTTCCATCAACTGCCAGTTTGTAGGCGATGCCCAGGGCATTATAATGAATGTGTGTGCTGGCTGCCCTGGAAGCTATCATGACTCCCACATCTGGCATTTGACGCAGCTGTACCAGAGATTTGCCAATGGGGACATCCCTTATGGTCACCTAGTGGGGGATTCTGGTTATGCATTGGAGCTGTGGCTGATGACACCCATCAGAAATGCACACACACCCAAACAAGAACTCCATAATGAAGCACATGAACAGACCAGATTCATAATAGAGTGTGTGCTTGGGATGCTCAAGGCATGGTTCCGGTGCCGGGACACATCAGGTGGAGCCTTGCAGTACTCACCAGCTACATGTACCCAAATTGTCATTGTATGTGCCATGCTACACAATATGATCCTGCAGAAACAGCTGCAGCAGGAACACCATGGGGCAGGGCCACACAGCCCCCCACCATTGCCAAGGCCTGCACAGCACAGAGTGACTCGGAAGAGGAACAACCTGAGCCTGCCCCATTAGACAGAAGAAGGCATGCCCAGTATGCCCAGGCCTTGGCACAGAGGCAACGCATAGCAGATACACTGACATGGTAGGGACCCAGGGAATTACACCTCTCGCTGACTCACACATACAGTAAAAGGGATGCCAAACATGACACTACCTGTGCTTAGCCATGTATAGGGACTGTACTATATGCATCCGACATAGTCAGCCCTCCAGCACCATCCTCAATACTGGCACAGCCACAAGGTAAGTCACTCTTCCTACCAATTGCCAAATGGAATAGTATGTGTTGTTACTTGTATCTATGGTATGGATGTGAGCATGCAAGGGAATCGGGTAATTGAATGGGATGCCAGCAGATAGCTGACACCTATAGTGGCAGCATGAGATCTGTAACAAATACTGGTGTCACCATAGTAGCCAGTACTAGACAGGGTGACAAAATTCACTGCAGAAAATGTGCTGGGCCACATGTGTGTCCATAGGACACACATATGCCAGTCAGGGAGGCTCACATACCCAACAACAGTCTCAGCCAGCAGGACAGGTGTAGACAAACACAAACAAAGGCTGTGCTAAGGCCTCTTATTGATGGCTATGGAGAACATCCCCCCAAACCTACACAGACATACTACAACAGGTCAGGCAGTGGGATGTTAGTTCTGAAGGGTAAGAAGTCAGAAACCAAAATGTAGGTCAATCAAACCTAAGACCTGTAGTACACTGATATGCCTCTAGTCAGCATGATAGGTTAGAATACAGAATGAAATGGTGTACCTGAAATACCAGTACAGTCATAGCAAATGTGTGCAAGTGTCAGGTGTGCCCCCCAATCCTATATAGAAATGTAGTAAAAGTCAGGTGTGCCCCCTCAATCCTATGTAGAAATGTAGTAACAGTCAGGTGTGCCCCACCAATCTTATGTAGAAATGTAGTAACAGTCAGGTGTGCCCCACCAATCCTATGTAGTAATGTAGTAGCATGTATGTGTATGTATAATAACAGTGGAGCACAGATTACCTGAGCTGCCCAAGGTAGCAGGATAGATTATAGCATGTGTACAATATGCAGGGCTGTGTGTGTTAGGTTGGTGTGTGTCGTATATTGTGTGAGAGTGGTCAGTATGTATGTTTGCATGGTGAGGTTTGTCCTGGTGGCCATTGCCCAGTACTCCAGATGACAGGGCCAAGTTCACACAACTGCAGTGCCAAACATAATGCTTCTCAGCAAAACACATTCCAGCAGTAAGCCATAGTAAATGCTAGGAAGTAATATGTGTCACCATCTGAAAGATGGACATGGCATGAAGGTGGGCCCAGACATACAGTAAGGTACACAGGGAGAAATACCCCAGCCGGACAGTGTATAATATGTAACTGTCAAATGGGCACACCTTTGGAATTGTGCATACAGGTTAGCAGCACATTATTTGGGCTTGTAGTAGGGAGTACCAATGTTGTCTGGCCAAACACTGGCAAACCACAAAGGTCATAGGAATGAAGTATTGAGAAACAGCTGATGTCCCTGCACAAGCCTGCATAAGTGGAATGCCCCATGCACATCTGTGAGTCAGATGCAAGTAGTGCTCATAGCACACATGCACCCAGCTCACCCCACCACCACCCACAGGTACCTCTCTGGTATTATGCCTGCTGTTGGGAATGAGTACAATATGACTCCCACCTCTGTATGGCAATAGCTAAAGAATCCAGCATGCAGAACAAGTGTCCCATGCAGGTGTGTCCCTAGCTGTAAGCAGCATCCTGCCAGCATCCACACCACTGGATCAATAATGGCAGAAAGTATTGGCATGAACACCTTGCACAACTACCCTGTCACCCCAGGGGAATATAGTGTATTGCATTCTGGGAGTGTAGGAGTGACAGAATGCAAAAGCCTGCTACAGCTGGCCTGTATCAGTACCAAATGGCCTACAGTCACTTGCCAAAGGCCTGTGTCTCACCCATACTGCCTATGTATGTTATGCCATGGACTCCCAAGTAACAACAAACACAGTCCACAGAACCCAAATGCAAGGCCATGTGGACAAATCACAGTAACATGTCCACCATGTCCTACTGCATGAACTGTGGACCAACACCAAATTACTGATGGGATGAGGTGATAATACAGGGAACATATCAGATAATGTTTGCATAATGTATGGAAGAGGATAGAATAATAGAGGAGGGGGTAGGAGCATGGGCGACATGGAGTGTGTCAAGTCCGAAACTCAGCCATCTGCACATACTATCCCTGGCTGCAAACACAAGAATGGGTGGCTACAAACGTGCTTGTCAGCCACAATGTGAAGGGGTAATGTCCAGAATTATGACCCCTGCCTCTGGGTAACCTGTGTGAATCTGTACAGCTGTAGGGTATGGCCACAGCAGGATAGGGCCATACTGTCACATTGATGGAGGTACAAGCAGGGGATCATCTGCCACCATTGCACCAAGGTGCTGAACTATTTACACAGACCCAGCAGCAAGTGTCTACAGCTTCCTGTCCAGAATGGCATGATTGTACAAGAATATGTAGGCTGCTGACCACAATACTGGACACAGCTGCATTCACCCTGTGTTCTCCAGGACATCACTGAAAGCAATTATGTATACCTGACAGTACTTGATGACATAAAACATCACAGTGTAAAACAGTACATATGTCTGAATATCTCTGCTAACACCAGGACCATGTAGCAGAAGCAGCACAGACACAATTACCTACAGTAACCCACTATCCTTTGCCCTTTTTGATCCTATATTGTCAACCGATCTACAGATGTCCCGCAGAAACAGGTTGCTAGCTGTAGGTGTAGAACACAAAAGTCTGCACTGGAGTACAATCTACCTGGAATGGATTCACACATTCAGTACAGAAGGTCATACTGGGCATGCTCCCACACTTAGAAATGAAACCTATGTCTGGTAACAACAGTAGACCATACATAACTGACAATTGCAGATGTTAGTGCATGCACTCTTCAGTACAAACCAGTCATGTCTGCACACACACTGGATAGGAATATACACATATATCCAAGGACAGCACCCTATAATAGGCCAAAAATACACATACATAGATGTGTGGAAGAGAGTAACAGTGACAAAGAGGCTCCCATCATGAGGCCTGTCCCACTCAGCTCACATCCAATTGGCTAAAACCACATGATGTGCAAATGTCAATCACTGTAGACATGTGCCTCTGGTAGCCCTCAGCACTATAGTGTCTGTGGTGCTTCTGCTAACTGTGTAACATGACTGTACAAGTCAGTAGTCATCTAGCTGTTGTATACACGTACCTGTGAAATATAAACCTGTGTGTGCCTTAGTGTTGTGTGTCTGCCTCGAGGTGAATGGGTTATGGCCCATGCACACACACTGCACTCCCCATTGCCCTACTATGGCAAGCCTGCTGATGTCTTCACCTTGAAATACACCTTTGGGGAAGTTGTAGCCCAGTAATCTGTGTGGCAAGTCCTATAACTGTGTAATGCTGTAGTGTGATGTACTAGTTAAGTAGGAGTTCTAATCCCAGACATGGCAACTGTGTGTGTTCGTCTGTGTAGGGATCAATGCTTTTTAGGCCAGTCACACACACTACAATTTCAAATGCCCTACTTTGGCAGGGCTGCTGATGTCATTCACTTTGAAATACACCTTTGGGGAAGGAGTAACACAGTAATCTCTGTGATATGTCTTATAACTGTGTAACGCTGTAGTGTGATATACTAATTGGGTAGAAGTTCTATTCCCAAACATAGCAAGTGTAAAAGTGTTTGTCTGTGTAGGGATCAATGCTTTTTAGACCAGTCACACTCACTAAAATTTCAAATGTTCTACTTTGGCAGGGCTGCTGATGTCATTCACTTTGAAATACACCTTTGGGGTAGGAGTCGCCCAGTAATCTCTGTGATGTGTCCTATAACTGTGTAATGCTGTAGTGTGATATATTGCTTAGGTAGGAGTTCTATTCCCAGACATGGCAAGGTAGATGTTTGTTTGTCTGTGTAGGGAGCAATGCCTTTGAGGCCATTCACAGTCACTACAACCTCCATTTCCCTATTTTAGCAAGCCTGCTGATGTCATTCACTTTGAAATACACCTTTGGGGAAAGAATAGCCCAGTGATCTCTGTGGCATGTCCTATAACTGCGTAATCCTATAGTGTGATATACTAATTAGGTAGGAGTTCTATTTCCAGACATGGCGAGTGTAAAAGTGTGTGTGTGTGTGTGTGTGTGTGTGTGTGTGTGTGTGTGTGTGTGTGTGTGTGAGTGTGTGTCTGTGTAGGGATTAAATCACTACAATGTCAAATGCCCTACTTTGGCAGGGCTGCCGATGTCATTCACTTTGAAATACACCTTTGGGTAAGACGTAACCCAGTAATCTCCGTAGTGCATCCTATAACTGTGTAATGTAACATACCACCTAGTTAGGTAGGAGTTCTAATCCCAGACATGGAAACTGTGAGACTTGGTGTGTGTGTTTGTCATTCGTATCCTGTGTGGAGGGGGCTGAGAGTGTGTACAACTGGACTCATCGTGGTGCAGGTTTTGCAAATTTCTTATATGGTGAGCCTATTATATGTCACAATGTCCACCTTACAAGGATAACAGATGTCAGACAGCAGAGAGGCTGGGGTAGACAATCCATACCCCTACATGTGACATCAAGGCCTGGCGAACAATATAGGCACCCTTGTATTACCCAGAGAACACTCTCAACCAATGTCTCATACACAAACACACTCGGCTAGGCAACAACCACTATGCTGGTAGTTCCATGCATATTGCCCACAGATAGTAACCATGGTGTGATTGCAGTGGACTACAGAGGGCATGGCACCCTGTCCCATCCCTACAATAGACACATAACTGCATACAGTGCTCCTTCACTATGTTCCCCACTGGACACCTGCAACAACTGTAGAGCCAGCAAATGTAACCCACAAAGGACATACCATGCCTTATACACATGCCCTGTATGGACAGATGCTACTGACACCAGGGAATACCTGTATCATGCTGTCAGTGTAGGTGCTGGGTCAACCTGGTGTTCATTCCCAGTTCTCACCACATGAGGCCAGGAATGGCACATCTTATGATAACAATCTGTGTACACAACATGCCCCAGACACCCCAGGTATACCTCCACATGTCACAGAACACGCATGTGGGATGTGTGCACATCTCAGTCACTGTCCATGTCATGGACTATAGAACACATACATGGCAAGCATTGCACAGCACTGGCCACCCACAATAGTAACCCAGATGACTGGATGGTGAATACAATACCTACCTGCATGGGCCAATCAAGACACTACACCCCTGAGCCACACAGCAGACCACTGTCATGTGGCCTGATGCCAAAGCATACCCTTTACCTAGCCTTGTAAAACCTTCTGGCACAGTCAACCACTACACACCTGTGAAGCAATACACCCATGCATGTCAGTACTGCCAATCTGTGTCTGTGTGTGTGTGGAGATTAATGATTTGGAGGCCATTCACACTCACTACACCTCCCATTGGTCTACTGAAGCATGCCTTCAGATGTCAGACACCCTGGCATACCCTTTGCCCATATATCATCCTGATAACCCTTGTGGTGCATGTGATACCTGCATTTTACTGTATTGTGGCAAAATAGCTAGTTAGGAAGTCTAAGCCTGACACTGCCAACTGTGATAATGTGTGTGAGTCCCTGAGAGAGTGTGGCTGTGTCGACATTAACACCTGTTCATGTGGACAGGCATGTGTACTACACCTACCTTATCCCTCCTTTACAACTGTTGCGGATGTCACTCACCTTGAAATATACCTTTGTACAGCTCCCCAGCATATAATCTCTGTGGCACATGCAAAAACTCCATAGACATGTGATAGCAATACATAGTCAGGCAGAGGTTTGAAACCCCATACTGGTAAGTGTGTGAAACAAACATCTTCCACCCCCTCCCTGTCATAGTTTGTTTCTGGCTCTCTCTCTCACTCCCTCTCTGGTGGATGTGGAGAAGTACACCCACTTTTCTTAGACAGCAGCTTTTGTTTTGTAAGGGATGCTCATGATCAGCTGATGGCCTCTGCATTAACTGCAGTCCTCCACTAGCTGATTGCATGTGGGACAACTGTGGTAACATTCCCATAGCCAATTGCATGGAAACACACTCCTATAACTAGGAACATCATGTGGGTGTTGGCCCTTTTCATTCACTGTGAGCAGGACTTCATGTCAGTGTTTGAGAAACAGCTGGTAGTGGGATATACCTCTAACAACATGCACTGTGGAGACAGGCCAACAAACAGGAGGGGGATGTTCCAGACATGACTACAGAATGTAAGTTTTGCTCTTCTGCCTTTGGCATAATGTTGGTTTAACAGGTTTTGTGTGGATATGGCTGGTCTACATGATTTAATACCTGTCATGACAGTGTTATGTGTTTGAGGAAACATCCACCTGTAGGGTTATCTGCAGACTGGCCAGTGTTTGGAGTCTTATGTGTCTTGTGTTACACACAGTTCACCTATCTTAGAACTGCAGAAGCATAGTCTGAGGATTACAGTCAATACATGGTCACAGTCATGAGAGTTACTGACTTCATATCCCTCACAGGACATATGTCACAACAAACCCTGTTACAACAGCAAATGTATGAGGGTATCACAACAACATGCCAATACTGGCCCAGTGTTTGTTGCTCCAGCCACAAGTCTCTCAACCTTTCTACATATGTCATGCAGTAAGAGGTGCATATGTTCTGTACACCATTATGTATTGACATCATACCTGATAACAAGCCAGTCAGATATCAGACTGCTAGACATGTTATGTATAGTAGGGGTTATTTCTGAGGACATAACCTGGGCATTCTGTGGTTGTGTGTACAGTAGTGGGGTCTGTGTACTTATGGTGATTGTCAACAGTATGTGTATTGCGAATATGTACCTTGGCCTGTGTACAGACTGTGGTAGCTATCATTGTTCTTGGTCCTGTTCTAGCTGATGTTACATGCTGCTCCAGTGTATAGTACCCTATCGGCTCACATGTTAGTAGGCCCAAACACACACATGTCCCATACCACAGACACGCATTGGACCACACTGTGTCATGACCCAGTATATGTAGGGTTAGTATGTCAGTGGCACATATGAGGATGGTGTTGATCAGACAGTCCATATAGAGTAATATTAAGCCTGCGCACCATATGTAGCTGTGGCTGTATTCACAATGATTGTGGGTATGCACTTTTCCACAGGTGTCTGTTACTCTGTGTTGTGACATGCCTGTAGAGCCTGATATATTTGCAAGTACATGTGTATTCCCACATACAAAATGTAGGCCAGTGTTGTGGCAGTCTGCCTGTAATTTTCACAGTGCTTTGTTACACGTCTAGCAGGTTAGTGTAATTACCCAGTGTGATCTTATGTCCAGATATTTGCAAGATGTACTGCTGGCGGGCCACCATTTATTATTTTATTTATTTATTGCATTTGTTTACCGGGATAAGTCCACTGGGCCTAAAAGAGCCCATTTTCAGTGGAGGCCCGGGGAGAAAAGCTCCAACGAGATATAGAAAAATTATAAACATTAATTAGTACAGAAGCAGAAACAGTGTTACAGATAGTAAATATAGTAACATATACAGAATATATACATAAAAGCAGGAATCTAGTTTGTTTGATTACAGCAATATATACAGAAAATATACATTAAAGCAGAATTCAATGAATTCAATCAGATTGGTATAAACAGAGATCAGTATTATTGTACCAAAATCAACAAGTGAAGATAAAAATAAATATGGAGAAAATATCATCAGTCACTAGTAGCAAAAGACATAGGAGTTTAGTAATCATATAAGGAGAGTGGAGAGGTTAGGTTATAGAGCAGGAACATAGCCAGGAAGAGTTGAGATAATTTTTCAGCATTTGTTTGAAGGTGGTGGTGCTGCCTGTGTTTCTTATAGAAGGCGGAAGTGAGTTCCATAGTTTGGCGACGGTGAAGGCATAGGGGAGTTGACCAGCAGGTAAGGTGGGCTTATCTACTTTTAGAAGTTGATGATTTTCAGATCTTAGATGCCTGCTGGAATGGTATTTGGCAAGTAGAATTGAGAGAGCAGAGTTGACCAGCAGGTAAGGTGGGCTTATCTACTTTTAGACGATGATTTTCAGATCTTAGATGCCTGCTGGAATGAGAGAGCAGGACAGTCTGTGAGTCTGTAGATTATTTTGTGCACAGTAGTTAGTTGGGTGAATGAGAGATGGTGGGGGAGTTCCAGCCACCCTAATTGTTTCAGTGACTTACAATGGTGGGATGAGAATGTGGCCTTGGTCGCAAATTTTGCTATTCTGTTGTAACACATAGCAAGTTTGGATTTTGTAGAATTTCAGATATTAGTGAGGAGAGGGGCACCATAAAAGAGAGAGGGTAATAAAAAGGTAGTTGCAAAGGTTTGTCTAGTAGAGAGGCTAAGAAAGTGTTGGTGCCTGTAGAGCATACCAAGCTTCTGGTGTGTTTTTTTGATGTTATTGTTTATGTGTAGGTCAAAGTTAAGGTTTTCATCTATAATAATGCCTAGTAATTTAGTGTGTGGGACAACTTCTATGGTGGTATTGTCTTGGGCTTGTATAGTGAAGAGTTTTTTTTTATCAAATGGAGTGGTTTTCCTCGGAGTAAAAATTACTAGTTTAGTTTTTATTTGGATTTAGGGCAAGATGATTGTTAAGCATCCAAGATTCAGTAGATGTGAGGGCATTCTGGGTAATTTGCTGGAGTTCAGAGCTGAAATTTGCAGTGCATATTATTGTAGAGTCATCAGCATACTGGATTACTGAGCATTGTGGGAGAGTGGTATGAAAGTTGTTAATAAAGATGCTAAATAAGAGAGGACCAAGTATGGAGCCTTAGGGTACCCCTGTGGATGTACTGAGGAAGGGAGAGTAAGACTGTTGCCATTTGGTGGATTGCTGCCTATTGGAGAGATAGCTGTTGTACCATTGTAGGGTAGGGGGAGAAATGTGGAGGGTGGATAGTTTAGAGAGTAGGATGGTGTGGGAAATGGTATCAAAAGCTTTGGAGAGGTCAAGGAAAAGTGAAGCAATTATTTTACCAGAATCCCGTGCCTGGTTAACTGTATCAAGGAAGGATAAGAGGGCGGTAGTGGTGCTGTGTCCTTGTCTGAAACCATGCTGAGTGGGTGGTAAAATTTGATTTTCATGCAGGTGGTTGAGGAGTTGGGCATGGATGCATTTTTCCAGTATTTTAGAGAGGGGTGAGGGAATTGCTATGGGTTGAAAGTTTGTGGTGTCTGTGTTGGTGTCACCTTTGTGTAAGGGAAGAATGAATGCTTTTTTCCAGATGTCTGGGGCAAGGGATTCTTTAATTGATCTGTTAATAAGTATGCTGATGGGATAAGCTATAGAGTTTGCTGCTAGCTGCAGGAAGTGTGGGGGTAGATTGTCAGGGGCCAGAGTACAGGGTTTTAGCTTAAGTAAAAGTGTTTTTATTGTGCTGGTGGGTATGGGGGAGAATAGTTAGGCTTAAGGGTAGACTTGTTTTCTGGGATGATTTGGTCATCAGCTGTCTTGGTGGTGGTGCTGTTAACTGTAGGAAAGGTGGCGGTTAGGTTAGCTATGGTGTCAATGAAGTAGGAATTGAAAAGGGTAGCATGTTCAGTGGGAGTTTTTTGTGGGTCAGGGGATGGATTGCTTTGAGAGCCTGGGTGTAATAGTTGGCTGATGGAAGACCAGAATTTTTGGGGATTATTTTTATGTTGGAAGCAGTGGTCTTTTTTATCAGTGGTTATTAGACGTTTTGAGACAACAAAGCCAGCATACAAATAAGGTTCTGTATTTATTCTCTAGCGCCTCGGCCACAGTAAACCTTCAAGGAGTAACACATAACACAGACAAAAACGTTTATATAGCATCAGCTATTAACAGCAATCAAACACTCAAACAATTAAATCATTAGAGTTAATTAAAATACAATTCAAACAAATTTAAAGTGCATTCCAGGCAAATCAAATAACACTTCTCCAGCAACAATCTGTATTCAAACCCCTAGGAATTAGGGTTTCATACTTCAAAATAAAAATAGTTTCTTTTTTAACAGTGCATTCTTAATCAAATTCTCATTTAGTTCACTTATAAAAACCTGTTCTAAAATGGTTGCTGTTAAACTATCACATTTACCATCATGACATTCATAAAAATGCTGAGCTAAAGGACTCTCTAATTTTTTTACCCTAATATCCCTCAAATGTTCCAATAGTCTCACCTTAAACATTCTCTTCGTTTGGCCAATATAAAACTTATTACAACCACATCTGATGGCATATATCACTCTCTCAGTTCTACAACTATACTGGCCATTTGATCTATACTCAATATTATTTATATAAGGGAAAAAATTAATTATATGAGGGCAAACACTACATTTCCTACATGATGACATCCCTCTACTCATAATTTGGTAGTGCAATTTTTCATCAGGTTTATGGAATCTAGTGTGCACTATCATATCCTTCACATTTCTACCCCTCTTGTAAGAGAACATTAACTTTTTTTCAACTAAACTCTTCAATTCAAAATATTTTTTTAGAAAGTCCCAAAAATGTAAATACATTTTTTGATATTCTCACTACAAATATTATAAGTAGAAACCATAAATATCTTTTCCACTTCTTTGTAATTCTTAATATCATTCCTACACTTATTTATACATAATGCCCCCTTATTAAACCTATTATTAAAAATCTTATTGATATCTAAATCGATCAACTTTATATCATATTGTCTTTTTTCAAACATATTCCTAGTACATAATATTTCATTCATAAATATATTATCATCATTACATAACCGAGAAATTCTCAAAAATTCACCATATGGTAAGGCTTCAAGGGTATGTTTAGGGTGACAGCTGGTGCCCATCAAAAATGCATTTGGTAAATCAAATTTTCTATGTATACTAGTGATGACATGCTGTCCTGAAATATCCTGTAGATTAATATCTAAAAAAGAAACAGTTGATCCACACTGTATACCATCAAAACATATATTAAACCTATTTATTTGAATATCCTGTATAAAATCATTCACTAAAAGCTTACCCCTTCACATAAAAAAATTAAATCATCAATAAATCTAAAATAAAATTTTACATGATTTTTCACAAAACAATTAGTATAAATACATTCTTTTTCAACTAATCCCATAAAAAATGTTAGCATACATTGGTGCAAAAGGCGCACCCATTGCTGTACCTTGGATTTGATGAAAAATTTGATTATCAAAGTAAAAATAATTATTTTCTAAACAAAACTTCAATAAATCTAAAACATAATGTGTTAACGGAAAATCTCCCATCTGTTTATATACTGCTTCAATTCCAAATACATGTTTAATATTGGTATAGAGACTCTTAACATCTAGAGTCAGCCAGTACATATTGTCTACCCAAATGACATTTTTAATTTTACGAAGAAAATCAAAAGAATCTTGTATATAAGACGGGAGTTTCTGAGATTCCTTTAACAATACTTGATGCAAAACAACTCCCAAATTATGTAGAAAGTATCCACTGGCAGAAACTATAGGTCTACCAGGAGGATTCCTACTATTTTTGTGAATCTTGGGTAGGCAATAAAAATAAGCTGGACCAGAATCCTCCACACTTAATTTGTTCTTAACATCAGCTTCCAACCAATATCCTAGTCTCAAACCTCTCTGTATTAAACAGGTATACTTATTTTTAGCCTGTTTAACAAAATCTTCTGTAACTACACAATATACTGTATCATCACTTAATAAATCTAAGCACATTTTATAATATTGTGTGTAATGCATGATTATAATTTTATTTCCTTTATCTGATGGTTTCACAATTAATTCCTTCTGTTTAGAAAAATTAACTAGTTCAGACCATTCCCTTTTGGATAAATTATAATTAACCTGTGTCAAATCTAAATTATTTATCAACAAATTAACTTCAAATTCAACCATCACATGAAAACTTTTTATACCTTTATGTGAAGAAGGGGGCATATAAGAACTCTTACTATTTACTCTCGAAGTGTCTATAACACAATAAGCATTTAAGTCACTCTCACAGGATACAAAAGATTCATTTGAGTCCAAATCTGAAACATAATCATCAGTAGTATGTGTATCATTCAGTGCAGTTTCCACACCAACATTAAAAGAAGGTAAACAGTGAAAATGATACCATAAATATAATTTGCGCACAAATCTGAACAATTCTATTTTAAACTCATATTTCTTAGGTAAAACAGTGGGTACAAATTTCATTCCATGATTCAATACAGCATAAATACTATCATTTAACTG
The DNA here is from genome assembly GCF_019279795.1 of Protopterus annectens. Classification (NCBI taxonomy): domain Eukaryota; kingdom Metazoa; phylum Chordata; order Ceratodontiformes; family Protopteridae; genus Protopterus; species Protopterus annectens. The sequence goes on along the minus strand of NC_056746.1, from coordinate 753,109,641 downwards.
ACATCCAGATAAATTAATTATAACATTAGATCCAGAACATAAATTAGTACCATTTTGTCCTTTTGTTATCACGCCATAGGCATGGGGGCCCTCCCCTATGCTGTTCCTGATCCGAAAAACTTCTCTTCTGTTCCCTCCCATATGCCCTTGGTGGACGAAAATGTTCAGAGAAATAAAAATCATCCACCAGTGATGGCAAAGGTGGAAAATCATTGTTCATTATATTATCCGCATCTTGTCTGACTGCTGGACTCGCAGGCAGATTAACGTTATTACCAGTTCTTTCTTTAAACCAGCCAGCATCATTACGATGAGCTTTGGAATGTGAACGCTGATTGGATCCCCTGAAATAGGCAGCGCCTTTTTTGAAATCACGGAGATCTCTCTGTATCTTGTACATTATCTGTTCAAGGACTGTCTTTTCTTGTAAGTTTAATTTGTCTCTAATATCATGAAGACAGGACTCAAATTTCAACCTGTCTAAAGCAGACATTAAGTTTGAACAAACCATATTAATGTCCTTTTTTATGTTAGACAGTTTAATAGTATCTCTCTCAATCAGAATATTAAGCCATTCTCTTGAGCAGAGATGTGCCGCTTTTTCCCATCTCTGCTGAAAGACCTTATCAACTGCACAAGTTCCAATGAATGGCTCAGAAGGAAATTTAACAGCTCTCAACCCTCGCGGTATGATGTCAAGATCTAAGTATCTTTGCAGACTCGTGTAATTATAGAAAGTCAACATTTCCTTATTCATTAAATTACTTAGTTTAGAGATTAATGTCTTTACCTCTACCGGGTAGTCCACGGAGCGTTTTCCGATATTGGCAAAAGGATTAGAAGCACGCTTATTCCTTGTTTCAGCTAAAAAATGCTCCCATAATGGTAAACCCGAGACATTCTCACCAATAGCATTAGTATCGGAGCGATCGAGATCCCGCTCTGAATTGAAGAAACCATCAATAGTCCGCTGAGAGGTACCTGGATTATCCTCTCTAAAAACCCTCGGAATATTCAATGCTGGATCACTGGTCATAGAAAAAAGGATAAGATGAACAACAGCAAAAATGGAGACCAAGTTGCTACACCACAGATTGAGACAACAAAGCCAGTATACAAATAAGGTTCTGTATTTATTCTCTAGCGCCTCGGCCACAGTAAGCCTTCAAGGTAACACAGACAAAAATGTTTATATAGCATCAGCTATTAACAGCAATCAAACACTCAAACAATTAAATCATTAGAGTTAATTAAAATACAATTCAAACAAATTTAAAGTGCATTCCAGGCAAATCAAATTTGATTTACCAAATGAATTTTTGATGGGCACCAGCTGTCACCCTAAACATACCCTTGAAGCCTTACCATATGGTGAATTTTTGAGAATTTCTCGGTTATGTAATGATGATAATATATTTATGAATGAAATATTATGTACTAGGAATATGTTTGAAAAAAGACAATATGACATAAAGTTGATTGATTTAGATATCAATAAGATTTTTAATAATAGGTTTAATAAGGGGCCATTATGTATAAATAAGTGTAGGAATGATATTAAGAATTACAAAGAAGTAGAAAAGATATTTATGGTTTCTACTTATAATATTTGTAGTGAGAATATCAAAAAATGTATTTTACATTTTTGGGACTTTATAAAAATTTATTTTGAATTGAAGAGTTTAGTTGAAAAAAAGTTAATGTTCTCTTACAAGAGGGTAGAAATGTGAAGGATATGATAGTGCACACTAGATTCCATAAACCTGATGAAAAATTGCACTACCAAATTATGAGTAGAGGGATGTCATCATGTGGGAAATGTAGTGTTTGCCCTTATGTAATTAAATTTTTCCCTTATATAAATAATATTGAGTATAGATCAAATGGCCAGTATAGTTGTAGAACTGAGAGAGTGATATATGCCATCAGATGTGGTTGTAATAAGTTTTATATTGGCCAAACGAAGAGAATGTTTAAGGTGAGACTACTGGAACATTTGAGGGATATTAGGGTAAAAAAATTAGAGAGTCCTTTAGCTCAGCATTTTTATGAATGTCATGATGGTAAATGTGATAGTTTAACAGCAACCATTTTAGAACAGATTTTTATAAGTGAACTAAATGAGAATTTGATTAAGAATGCACTGTTAAAAAAAGAAACTATTTTTATTTTGAAGTATGAAACCCTAATTCCTAGGGGTTTGAATACAGATTGTTGCTGGAGAAGTGTTATTTGATTTGCCTGGAATGCACTTTAAATTTGTTTGAATTGTATTTTAATTAACTCTAATGATTTAATTGTTTGAGTGTTTGATTGCTGTTAATAGCTGATGCTATATAAAAGTTTTTGTCTGTGTTATGTGTTACTCCTTGAAGGCTTACTGTGGCCAAGGCGCTAGAGAATAAATACAGAACCTTATTTGTATACTGGCTTTGTTGTCTCAATCTGTGGTGTAGCAACTTGGTCTCCATTTTTGCTGTTGTTCATTTTGTTATTAGACGTTTTGCCTGATTACAGAGTTGCTTGTAATGTAGTAGAGATGAGGGGTCTTTGTTTTTCTGCCATGATTTCCAGATTTTATCCCTTTTGGACATTACTTCTTTGGTGGATTTTGAGAGCCAGCATGCATGGTTATGTTTTCTTTGTTTTTGGCGGGTGGGTGCCTGCCTATTTAGGATGTCTAGAAATGCTGAGTTAAAAAATTCAACAGCCTCATTAAGTGGTAGGGATTTGAGAGGTTTCCAGTTTATTTTAGCTAAGGTTTCATTAAATATGGATGATTGGAACTTAGTAAAATTTCTGGTAGATTTGTATTGCTGTTGGCCTGTGGTTGGAGTAGTTTTGCGTATGATATATGCTGGGTGGCGGTCACTAATGGTATTAGGTAATATGCCTGCACTGATGACATTGAAATGGTGGGATACTAATATCCAGTCTATTGTGGAGCCCCAGTTGTAATTTTTGTGAGGTCTAGTGATGTCTTCAATTAGTTGGGAGAAGTTGTAAAGATTTATGTTTTTTGAGGGGTTGCTGTGGCCTATATCTAGCCAGTCGATATTTACATCACCTAGAATGATGGTTTCATTATCTATATTTTGGGAAGTTCAGGCAAGTATGTTTTCTAATATTGGTATGTTGTTTCCTGGGGGAATATAAAGAGCAATTATACAAATGTTTTTATGATTGTGAAGTTTTAATATAGAGATTAGTTTTTTGGCTGGGGAGAAGTTGGGTGTTGGTTTTGAGTAGGGGTTTAATATGTAATTGCTAGGGAAAAGTATTGCTACTCCTCCTCCTCTCTTGTTGGGTCGATCTACTCTCAGGCATGAGTAGCTTGGCGGGGAGAAATTCAGTGTCTTTTATATATGATTTCAACCAGGTTTCAGTAGCTGCTATAATATCTGGGTTGTACTTAGAAATCCAGGCATGGAGTTCAGGTATCATGTTCATAAGGCTTTGGAGATTTATGGTTGATAGCATAAGAGATTTGCTAGGTTTGCTGGAGCTGAGGTGGGCTGGTCCTGGGTTGGGTTGTACATCACCAGACTGGGAAATAGTGCTTTGGCAAATTGTGTAGGTTACACTTCTCAGATTTTTCCTAAAAATGGTGTAGTTGCTGCTGGTGGTATGATAAGGGGAGTGTCTTTGGAGAGGTAGAAAAATTCAACCATCACATGAAAACTTTTTATACCTTTATGTGAAGAAGGGGGCATATAAGAACTCTTACTATTTACTCTCGAAGTGTCTATAACACAATAAGCATTTAAGTCACTCTCACAGGATACAAAAGATTCATTTGAGTCCAAATCTGAAACATAATCATCAGTAGTATGTGTATCATTCAGTGCAGTTTCCACACCAACATTAAAAGAAGGTAAACAGTGAAAATGATACCATAAATATAATTTATGACAAATCTGAACAATTCTATTTTAAACTCATATTTCTTAGGTAAAACAGTGGGTACAAATTTCATTCCATGATTCAATACAGCATAAATACTATCATTTAACTGACATCCAGATAAATTAATTACAACATTAGATCCAGAACATAAATTAGTACCATTTTGTCCTTTTGTTATCACGCCATAGGCATGGGGGCCCTCCCCTATGCTGTTCCTGATCCGAAAAACTTCTCTTCTGTTGCCTCCCATATGCCCTTGGTGGACGAAAATGTTCAGAGAAATAAAAATCATCCACCAGTGATGGCAAAGGTGGAAAATCATTGTTCATTATATTATCCGCATCTTGTCTGACTGCTGGACTCGCAGGCAGATTAACGTTATTACCAGTTCTTTCTTTAAACCAGCCAGCATCATTACGACGAGCTTTGGAATGTGAACGCTGATTGGATCCCCCGAAATAGGCAGCGCCTTTTTGAAATCACGGAGATCTCTGTATCTTGTACATTATCTGTTCAAGGACTGTCTTTTCTTGTAAGTTTAATTTGTCTCTAATATCATGAAGACAGGACTCAAATTTCAACCTGTCTAAAGCAGACATTAAGTTTGAACAAACCATATTAATGTCCTTTTTTATGTTAGACAGTTTAATAGTATCTCTCTCAATCAGAATATTAAGCCATTCTCTTGAGCAGAGATGTGCCGCTTTTTCCCATCTCTGCTGAAAGACCTTATCAACTGCACAAGTTCCAATGAATGGCTCAGAAGGAAATTTAACAGCTCTCAACCCTCGCGGTATGATGTCAAGATCTAAGTATCTTTGCAGACTTGTGTAATTATAGAAAGTCAACATTTCCTTATTCATTAAATTACTTAGTTTAGAGATTAATGTCTTTACCTCTACCGAGTAGTCCACGGAGCGTTTTCCGATATTGGCAAAAGGATTAGAAGCACGCTTATTCCTTGTTTCAGCTAAAAAACACTTCCATAATGGTAAACCCGAGACATTCTCACCAATAGCATTAGAATCGGAGCGATCGAGATCCCGCTCTGAATTGAAGAAACCATCAATAGTCCGCTGAGAGGTACCTGGATTATCCTCTCTAAAAACCCTCGGAATATTCAATGCTGGATCACTGGCCATAGAAAAAAGGATAAGACGAACAACAGCAAAAATGGAGACCAAGTTGCTACACCACAGATTGAGACAACAAAGCCAGTATACAAATAAGGTTCTGTATTTATTCTCTAGCACCTCGGCCACAGTAAGCCTTCAAGGAGTAACACATAACACAGACAAAAATGTTTATATAGCATCAGCTATTAACAGCAATCAAACACTCAAACAATTAAATCATTAGAGTTAATTAAAATACAATTCAAACAAATTTAAAGTGCATTCCAGGCAAATCAAATTTGATTTACCAAATGAATTTTTGATGGGCACCAGCTGTCACCCTAAACATACCCTTGAAGCCTTACCATATGGTGAATTTTTGAGAATTTCTCGGTTATGTAATGATGATAATATATTTATGAATGAAATATTATGTACTAGGAATATGTTTGAAAAAAGACAATATGACATAAAGTTGATTGATTTAGATATCAATAAGATTTTTAATAATAGGTTTAATAAGGGGCCATTATGTATAAATAAGTGTAGGAATGATATTAAGAATTACAAAGAAGTAGAAAAGATATTTATGGTTTCTAATTATAATATTTGTAGTGAGAATATCAAAAAATGTATTTTACATTTTTGGGACTTTCTAAAAAATTATTTTGAATTGAAGAGTTTAGTTGAAAAAAAGTTAATGTTCTCTTACAAGAGGGTAGAAATGTGAAGGATATGATAGTGCACACTAGATTCCATAAACCTGATGAAAAATTGCACTACCAAATTATGAGTAGAGGGATGTCATCATGTGGGAAATGTAGTGTTTGCCCTTATGTAATTAAATTTTTCCCTTATATAAATAATATTGAGTATAGATCAAATGGCCAGTATAGTTGTAGAACTGAGAGAGTGATATATGCCATCAGATGTGGTTGTAATAAGTTTTATATTGGCCAAACAAAGAGAATGTTTAAGGTGAGACTATTGGAACATTTGAGGGATATTAGGGTAAAAAAATTAGAGAGTCCTTTAGCTCAGCATTTTTATGAATGTCATGATGGTAAATGTGATAGTTTAACAGCAACCATTTTAGAACAGGTTTTTATAAGTGAACTAAATGAGAATTTGATTAAGAATGCACTGTTAAAAAAAGAAACTATTTTTATTTTGAAGTATGAAACCCTAATTCCTAGGGGTTTGAATACAGATTGTTGCTGGAGAAGTGTTATTTGATTTGCCTGGAATGCACTTTAAATTTGTTTGAATTGTATTTTAATTAACTCTAATGATTTAATTGTTTGAGTGTTTGATTGCTGTTAATAGCTGATGCTATATAAACGTTTTTGTCTGTGTTATGTGTTACTCCTTGAAGGCTTACTGTGGCCAAGGCGCTAGAGAATAAATACAGAACCTTATTTGTATACTGGCTTTGTTGTCTCAATCTGTGGTGTAGCAACTTGGTCTCCATTTTTGCTGTTGTTCATCTTGTTATTAGACGTTTTGCCTGATTACGGAGTTGCTTGTAATGTAGTAGAGATGAGGGGTCTTTGTTTTTCTGCCATGATTTCCAGATTTTATCCCTTTTGGACATTACTTCTTTGGTGGATTTTGAGAGCCAGCATGCATGGTTATGTTTTATTCATTTTTGGCGGGTGGGTGCCTGCCTATTTAGGATGTCTAGAAATGATGAGTTAAAGAATTCAACAGCCTCATTAAGTGGTGGGGATTTGAGAGGTTTCCAGTTTATTTTAGCTAAGGTTTCATTAAATATGGATGATTGGAACTTAGTAAAATTTCTGGTAGATTTGTATTGCTGTTGGCCTGTGGTTGGAGTAGTTTTGCGTATGATATATGCTGGGTGGCGGTCACTAATGGTATTAGGTAGTATGCCTGCACTGATGACATTGAAATGGTGGGATACTAATATCCAGTCTATTGTGGAGCCCCAGTTGTAATTTTTGTGAGGTCTAGTGATGTCTTCAATTAGTTGGGAGAAGTTGTAAAGATTTATGTTTTTTGAGGGGTTGATGTGGCCTATATCTAGCCAGTCGATATTTACATCACCTAGAATGATGGTTTCACTATCTATATTTTGGGAAGTCCAGGCAAGTATGTTTTCTAATATTGGTATGTTGTTTCCTGGGGGAATATAAAGAGCAATTATGCAAATGTTTTTATGGTTGTGAAGTTTTAATATAGAGATTAGTTTTTTGGCTGGGGAGAAGTTGGGTGTTGGTTTTGAGTAGGGGTTTAATGTGTAATTGCTAGGGAAAAGTATTGCTACTCCTCCTCCTCTCTTGTTGGGTCGATCTACTCTCAGGCATGAGTAGCTTGGCGGGGAGAAATTCAGTGTCTTTTATATATGATTTCAACCAGGTTTCAGTAGCTGCTATAATTTCTGGGTTGTACTTAGAAATCCAGGCATGGAGTTCAGGTATCATGTTCATAAGGCTTTGGAGATTTATGGTTGATAGCATAAGAGATTTGCTAGGTTTGTTGGAGCTGAGGTGGGCTGGTCCTGGGTTGGGTTGTACATCACCAGACTGGGAAATAGTGCTTTGGCAAATTGTGTAGGTTACACTTCTCAGATTTTTCCTAAAAATTGTGTAGTTGCTGCTGGTGGTATGATAAGGGGAGTGTCTTTGGAGAGGTAGAATTTTCACTTTGCATAGTACAGATGTATTAGCTGTGAATAAGCTAGGGTGGATGTCTGAGTAACTTGATAATTGTGGATTATGGGTGCTGGTTGTACAGGTATGTGCAGGAAGCATGTTGGGTGCCTGGAAAGTTGTGATTATTGTTAGGAGAGACAGTGTAAGTGAGAGAAGCAAGATCAAAGTAATAGTTGTGATTGACATGGTGGTTGAGTGCAGTGTGATAAAGAATATGAGCAGGATAGAAGTAGTTTAGAGGATGGAGTACTATATGGGCTTATTTAGAAATGGGTGGGGAGGTAGAGTACAATAATGAGGAAGTATAATAGGGTAATAATTAGGGGGGTTATGGGATAGGTGGAAGGGAAGTTGGGATAGGTGGAAGGGAAGTATGGGAGGGGTCAGGCTAGGTATAAGGTTGATGTTATGGGGGAGGGTGGGGATGGGGGCAGGGAGGAAAGCGGAGTGAGTGTAGCGAACGGAGCTGGTTCAGCCCCACAGGGAGACCTGAAAAAATTATCAGTCTAAAGGTGAGTACTGAGCTTAAAATATCAGCATCTAACAAAAGCTTAACTGAAGTAGCTCTGGAATACTTTAAAACTGCCAAACAGTCCTGTTTATGTGCCTGTAGTGTAAATTAGAGTGAGTTGTGATTAGTCTAGAGACTATGCTGAAAGTAAAAGCAAAATTTACTAATGTAAACAGTAAAGGCATGTGTGTGTGTGTGTGTGTGTGTGTGTGTGTGTGTGTGTGTGTGTGTGTGTGTGTGTGTGTGTGTGTGTGTGTGTGTGTAAGGCTGATTCAAGGTATTGGCCCAATCTAGCGTCAATCGGCTGGAACCCGTCACTGATGTTGTGCATACACCTTTTAAGCCTTAAAACCAAACAAACACTAAGTTGCAATTCACCTATTACAACAGAAAAGCTGTAGGGTGTCAGGTTCATTCTTCCTGGAGTTTTATTTACTTATGATAGTCAGCTTCAGTGGATGAAGTGGAAAATGTGTATTGTACTTAATCCCAAGTTTGGGTGGGGGTCACGCATGAAAGAAATCCATGCAACTGAAAAATAAAATTAAATAAGGCAGAATTAGTGCAAAGGTTACAGAATGTGAAGTGCAAAGCATGCAAGGTATACAGATAAAAAGTAAAATTGATTAAATTGCATACATTATCAGCATTAACATGCAGCCTCTGACTGATAACAGCTGTACAATCCAGCAGTGAATACAGACAGGATATATTGCACAAAGCAAGTATGGCTGTTCTAAGGCAATAATTTTACATCTAAGTTATACAATATGAGCAGTAACATGAACTACACTCAGTTAGCCTACTATAAAAGCAACTAAAAGCCCAGCCTCTGAGCCTTCTAAGAGCAGTAGCATACAACAGGAATGCTTACAGATGCAGTCAGAACACAAATAAGATTTGCAAGCAGTTAAAAGGATGCCTGGCAAATATATAATTAAGCTCTACTATCAGGAAATAAGATAGACATACGAGTAGTTTTTCAGTTAATACAATAGCTAGCTCTCAAAGCATATAGGAGTTCTGAACATCAGTTACAACTCAGCACCATCAAATGACTCAGCAGTTAACAGAAATAACCAAATAATTCAGAAGTTAAACAGTAATACATATCAACTCTAATAGAAATGTAGCACTGCTCTACTTACTAGCTGTGCATGCACAATGAACAGAGGAGCAGAGAACCTAAAGCAGTAATAGGATGGAAAATAAATGTGAGTTAGGTAAAAGTTGAGATGGTTTAAAGATGGCGCCAGAGAAGGGGACTGACTAATGAAGATAATCAGGGGGTGGGGCTGGGAGTAACAGACAGGGAATGGAGTAGAGAGCAGCTAGAACAGGATTAGACAGGAACTTGTGTCCCTCCCCCAAAGGGAGAGGACCTGAAAACATTATCAGTTTAAAGGTGAGTACTGAGTTTAAAATATCAGCATCTAACGAAAGCTTAATTGAAGTAGCTCTGGAATACATTAAAACTGCCAAACAGCCCTATTTATGTGCCTGCAGTGTAAATCAGAGAGAGATGTGATTAGTCTAGAGACTATGATGAAAGTAAAAGCAACATTTACTAATGTAAACAGTAAAGGCTTGGGAGTGTGTGTGTGTGTGTGTGTGTGTGTGTGTGTGTGTGTGTGTGTGTGTGTGTGTGTGTGTGTGTGTGTGTGTGTGTGTGTGTGTGTGTGTGTAAGGCTGATTCAAGGTATTGGCCCAATCTAGTGTCAGTTGGCTGGAACCCTTCACTGATGTTGTGCATACACCTCTTAAGCCTTAAAACCTAACATAAACTAAGTTGCAATTCATCTAATACAACAGAAAAGCTGTAGGGTGTCAGGTTCTTGCTTCCTGGAGTTTTATGTAGTTACGATAGTCAGCTTCAGTGGATGAAGTGGAAAATGTGTATTGTAGTTAATCTCAAGTGGGGGTGGGGGTCACGCATGAAAGAAACCCATGCAACTAATACAACAGAAAAGCTATAGGGTGTCAGGTTCTTGCTTCCTGGAGTTTTATTTAGTTATGATAGTCAGCTTCAGTGGATGAAGTGGAAAATGTGTATTGTAGTTAATCCCAATTGGGGGTGGGGGTCACACATGAAAGAAACCCATGCATTTAATACAACAGAAAAGCTGTAGGGTGTCAGGTTCTTGCTTCCTGGAGTTTTATTTAGTTAAGATAGTCGGCTTCAGTGGATGAAGTGGAAAATGTGAATTGCAGTTAATCCCAAGTGGGGGTGGGGGTCACGCAGGAAAGAAACCCATGCAACTAATACAACAGAAAACCTGTAGGGTGTCAGGTTCTTCCTTCCTGGAGTTTTATTTAGTTACGATAGTCAGCTTCAGTGGATGAAGTGGAAAATGTGTATTGTAGTTAATCCCAAGTGGGGGTGGGGGTCACACATGAAAGAAACCCATGCAACTAATACAACAGAAAAGCTGTAGGGTGTCAGGTTCTTGCTTCCTGGAGTTTTATTTAGTTACGATAGTCAGCATCAGTGGATGAAGTGGAAAATGTGTATTGTAGTTAATCCCAAGTGGGGGTGAGGGTCACGCATAAAAGAAACCCATGCAACTAATACAACAGAAAAGCTGTAGGGTGTCATGTTCTTGCTTCCTGGAGTTTTATTTAGTTACGATAGTCAGCTTCAGTGGATGAAGTGGAAAATAAGTATTGTAGTTAATCCCAAGTGGGGGTGGGGGTCACGCATGAAAGATAACCATAACTGTTGTGTATTTCTGACAAAGCTGTGGGATGTTGTACAGATGTATGTCACTAACTGCTGGGAAGTATGTGGCCATGCGACCTCTGCACCACCAGTTATTATGTGTCAGGACAGACAGGAGTGTGTGAATGCTTAAACTGTGTGGGCATGTATAGCCCAGTATTTATGTGATATACGCATGTACATAGCTGTTAACATCCACATTGTCAGGCTTGGTCCACATGTCTCGCACTAAGGGATCTGTGTGTATACCTCTGGACTGACCAAAGTCTGCCAGACTGTCCACATATATTGGTCATGTCTCTGCTGTAGTCAACAGGATCATTACTGTGCTATCAGTGGTACTGTACTATGATGTCCATAGGATGTCTGTCAGTAACTGATGGTGTACATGTCAATAGCAGGTGTGACCTCCCACACAACATGTCTGTTAAGACAATCCCTGTTACAGTAGCAACAGTCTACATATACTTGCACAAAGAGGCTGACACTATTGGTGCTGACGCATGACTCCACTCCATGTGTTCTGGACATATGGTAAACATATATGGTATATATATATATATATATATATATAATATATATATATATATATATATATATATATATATATATAATATATATATGTATATATCACTATATATTACATATACAGATATATACATGTACATATATTTGCACATATATATACATATTATATACATATATATACATATGCATATATACTATATGACATATATATATATATAGATATATTATATATATAGATATATATATATATATACATATATATATAACATAAATATATATATGTGTGTATGTATATATATATATATATATATATATATATATATATATATATATATATATATATATATATATATATATATATATATATATATATATATATATATATATATATATATATATATATATATATATATATATATATATATATATACAGATCTATAAATGGCCATATATGATGCACTATACAGATGTGTAGATATACATATCTATGAATATATATGTGTATGTACATGTAGACATATATCTACATATGTATATGTATATATCCATATCCTTGTCATGTGTAAACATTACTGTTGTGTATACCTTCCCAGATGTATCACACCATATGCATCTGATATGTGTATATTTAGATGTAACAACGTATGTGATGCAACAGTAATATCACTAACATGTTCTGTACAATTGTAAAAGTCACAGCAATTGTTCAATACTATTCAATATTTCTACTGACAAATGAACTGGAAAAACAACTGTCTTCACAGCTGCCATGGCGTAGTGGTTAACTGTTGTGACTGTAGTGTACAGGGTCCTGGGTCAAAACCTGCAAGGGCTGTCTATTTTGTTGCTGGGCAGAACAAGGGCTGTTGGATACAGAGTGCTTAAGGCAGTTTTGAGCAGCTTTAAGCACGTTTGCACAAGTTTGCATGAAGCTAAGAGGTGCTATGGTATGGTTAAACATACAGGCACTTACACCATGTAGGCTTCACTTGCCAGTACACAAATCTGCTTAGCTGTTATATTGCAGTAATGCTAACACCTGCTAAGCATGGCTAAGCCCTGGTAACCTGTGCTGACATCCCAGTCTGATAACATAGCAGGGTAATGAAATCTGTAATAGGTGTATGTAATACCATGTACATAACATGTGTCTGTGTGCTGTCATTGCAGTAGCAAGGGGTGTGCAACTCCTGTCTGGGACACTTGAGTATATATGAGCCATCCAAAACACTCTTATCCATGTGAATGTGTTACATACAAAGGTAGTATCCCAGGTTATGTGCAGTCACACTGGCATGTAGTGTATCATGACATTACTACTGTTGGCAGTGCTTTCCCAAGCAAGAGTAGATTGCTAATTGTAGCAGTGGCAACAAACACCCCTGCATGCATAGATGGTCTCTGTGCCCTCACTGTCATCTTCCTGGTGTGTGAGCTGTGTCACATTATATATTTCCTCCTGGATAATGATCTGACGTGGAAATTAACTGTAGACTACTGTATGTATAGCACATTTCAGTGAGGGCTGCCAACATGTAGTAATGGCATACCTATCGGTGTCAGATGTCTATCTGTCAACACATTCATCCTACAGCACAGCTAGTTGGCGAGCTGATGTCTGTCAGTCCCTGTACAGATGTGCAGATGTCAGGTATCCAGCTTGGATACGTACAAGCAACCTATGCTTGACTGACACTGACATGTCTACCCAGCTGTGTTATAACTGGCACAGATAGGACACAACACCCAGTACACACCACATGCCACTGGTACCTCCACTATACTACCACAGTCAACAGAACATGCTTGGGTACAGGTATCCAAGACGGACACTAACCATGTTATGTAATACATGTTGCATACATGTCAACTGGAGCACCTCACTGGCCATTTGCAGGAGGAACCCAGAGAATGGGCTGATGGAATGCCAATCTCACCCTGAAGGTCACCACAGTGGTGTTTGTAGATAGATTGCCTGCTGACACATGGCAGGGGGCATGATACCACTGTACACACATCTCCTACACTTCCCATATCTCCATGGAAAATAGCCGGGTACACACCTATGAACACCTGCAGTGATGCACCCCAGTACTGACAAATGTGTACATGTGCATTACTGAGGATATCAGTGTCTGTGTGTTAGTACACCTGTAGTTGGAAATATCCTGAGGCCCTTCACACCCACCGCAATACCCATTGCCATAGTTAGGTGTGGCTGCTGCTGTACCAGACATTGCATGTACCTTGTTATGCTCCTCTCCCTAAGGGCTACCTGAGCCTTGCAGTAGCAGCACAACATTGTTGTACAAATGGGTTGATAGGTATGGGATACCCACTGAGTTCTGGCAAGTGCGTGTATGTGTGCATGTGTCTATATATGTAGGGTACAGCATTCCGAGGTCACATACTCCTATTACAATACACATTGACACACAGTATTAGGGATAGTGATGTTGCTGCCCATAGGAGTGGCATGACAATGCATCAAACTACTATGCCTGTGGCATGTGCATTAGATGCATATCCCTGTAGTAGTACTCTTGGGATGGACAAGGGGTTGTATTGCAGTCCTGGTCAATGTGTGATGGTGGGTATGTCAGAGTGTCATTGTGGGTTCCAGTGCGTACAATATCCACAGTGGGGTGTGGGTGCTGGGTATACTGTCATTACACTTTGGTACCCCGGTACATGTCCCATGTACCACTGTATGGTGACCATTGTCACCATCAACCATACAGGTAACTGATAACACTAACCAGCCCAGTTATGCATGTGCTGTGTACAGCCTACTTGTAACACATTGGACACACTGACAAGTTAATTATCACTGATAGGTCCAGGTCCTTCGGATGTGTGTCTGACTGTTATGTGTTTGTTAATGTGTATATGATGGTATGTCACACTATATATTGTCCATATACAACCATTACATCCCCCATTACCATACTGTACATGCCTGGAGATGTTCTGCATGTAACATGTAACCTGACACTCAGCTCATCTTAAACGCTGTGTGGTGTGTGCAATTAAAGCCGCAAACATCAGCAGCACTACATACCTAGGTAGGGGTCTATTCCCAGTGTTGCCAAGTAAGAGTGTGCATGTATGTGGAGGGATCTACTTCAGGTTGTTGAATATACATGTCCCAGGGGGTCATCTGTCCATATGGCACAGGCAGTAACTGTTATACAGACCTGTGACATGTGTTCAGCTGTACCCAGGATATGGCACAGCCATGGTGTTACCAGAGTGCCATACCCCTTGTGAGATATGACAGCAGACCATCCTCCTGCTGACACATGTACACCTACAACACAAACTGATAACAGTATGGAAACCACAGTCACTCAGTGTTACTAACAGCTATAATGCATCATGGCTGGGCAGCTACACTACCTGTCATGTAAGCACTAAACGTTACTGCTGACAACATGTTACACAGCAGTACATTGGTACACTGTAGTACAGTCACCATGTGCATCATAATCATATAAGCCTGTCCGTGCATGGATGTTATGGATGACAGGGATGTGGCACAGGTATCATCATCATATGCACAGGGTGTGTTGTTGGTTTGCCAGAGACCTAGGGTGGGCCATACATTTGACAGCATGTGTGTGAGCGAGGGGTGTAAGTTACTGATATTGGCATTGTGATGTGGTGTGTGTAGGTATGGGGTTGCCCTAGGTGTGTTTGTATTATGTGTGGGTATGCATGCACACAGTTCTGCCATGTGGCTGCCCTATACAGGTGTTTCTTGCACAGCTGCAGACAATACCTGGCAGGGTGTGCAGTTCACTGCCTCTAGCCATGGACATGAGAACTGTCTCTGCCAGAGGTTCCACAGGCACATCCAGATACAAGCCTCAATATGCTACTCTCCCCTGATGACATATGTCTGCTGGAACTGCCATGGCCACGTACACATGGCCTGCTGTGGTGTGGTGTGGACACTGCCCCCTGCACTGTTGGGGCTAGTACTGCCACAACAGGAGCTGCTTGGTGTCCTTGCATGCCCACGTTGACCGCCAGATGGTGTTGCTGGCCTACGTGCACATGGCCATCGCACCACTCTCACCACATGCTCTAGCACGGACAATCCATGGTTGATGAGGCCCACCATCTCACCCAACCGTCTATCCATGACCTCTGTATATTCACGGTGGGCACCTGCAAGATCACAGATGTTGTCACTTACAGATGATAAAGCAACCCTCTGCAGCCTCAGACCCTGTCTGGTGTACCGTTCCATACATGCCTGCACCTCCATGACAGCCTGAAACATGCATCTGGTGGTACCAGATGTGGCACTTCTGCCAGGGGCACAATGACCAGTGGCCCTCCCACAGGCACCCCAGTACATCTGTCTATGTGGTACCCTGCCAGACATCCAGCTATGTCTGCTGTGTCCAGACACAGCAGCCATAGATACCACATTGTCCTGTGCTCTGCCACCAACCACCAAATGTCCCTCTGCCATGGTCACTGGTGATGGGGTATGTATAGGCACTGTGACTGTGTGCGGGGATGGGGTGGATAGCATGTGGATGTCAAGCAATGGCGCAGTTTGGGCCTCTGACAACCCAGCCTGTGCCTCAACACACCTATCATCATTTTCAGTGTCTGTATGGACACTAACATCAGATAGCATGCAGTAGGGACCCTGAATCACCTCACCATCTGTGAGGGGAAAACAAGAAATGCAGTTTAAGACATGTAAATCATTGCTTAACAGTACACAGATATACACACACACATGCACACACATATACACACATACACACACACACACACACACACACACACACACACACACACACACACACACACACACACAAACACCCTGACATTCCATCATAATACCTACCTGTCCCTGAGTTTACAGACTGTCCTAAGTTTATTCATGTAAGTTCCCCATCCTGCATCACACTTGGAAATGAACACTCATTAATACCAATCATTCTTCTAATTGCCTAGACAAGTGATCACAAAACATGCCCTGTTACTCCATTACCTCTTTGACTTGATTGGAGTAGGTTTTACAAGGACTCACTGCTGTCATCCAGTGTTCACCCTGGGTATGTCCGGACATTGTGAGCATGGCCCCCATATGTTAAGGGCTACTACGGTCACTCAATGATGTCACGCACTGGAGTGTCACACGTACCTATTGCTCAGTAGATGCAAGCTATGTTGCTCAATCAACTTATTATGTGGACAACAGTAATATTTGGATGCACTCACTGGTGTTGTCTAGTAATTCCACAATGCATCTTTAATGCTGCATACGTGGGTAGACTTTCACATTTCTGCTGATTGCAATGTTAACAGTATACCTGGTGTCTAGTTTCCCTCCCAATGCATGTTCCATGCTACAGACCTTATTATACTATCAGCTGTCCTGAGATTATATATCAGACAAGTATTCCTGGTGTCTCATGTGTCAGTCAATGTCCATGTACTGCACGATTCCAAAGGGAAGTACTGATGTATGAACAACCCCACAATCACACATGTGCATAAATGGACACCCACACAAACACACACACACATAAACACACACACACACACACACACACACACACACACACACACACACACACACACACACACACACACACACACACACACACACACATCCTACTTGTATCAACCCCACTCCACTCCACCAGATTGCACTTACAGACATAAACCCCCCCGCACCCCATCCTCCCCACACACACATATTTACAGGTGAGGTTGCACAAACATAGTACACACAGACCTCCCATTACCCATCTGTCAACATGCATAACATATGGTACTCAACAGCATGCAGTGCAGCTATAGTCAATCCATGCTAGCAACAGTATACATGTCTGTGATGCATGGACTGTGTTAGTAGGTAAAGCCCCTTCCCGTGGAAAACACTGCACCCATGTACACAGTATTGTTGGGCACCTTTTCAGTACGCTGCCATGTACTGTGCACCATACCTCACAGGTGTGCACACCATTGCTGAATGTGTATTACTGTGTCAGTTAAGTCTGATCTAATGCTCACAGTCTGACACATACCTGGGATGATATGTGGACAGATGTCATTTGTGAATGCCTGATGTCTGATTTACAGATGTCATTATCAGCAGTGCATGTATGACCAATATGATACTATTACACTGACAACCATCAAACCTTACTGTGGCTATGGGGAGTGTACACACCTTTATTGATATGATGCCCTCTTCCTTGATATGCCATGGGACCACATTAATGCATATGTTAACATTACATGAGCCTGATATGTGACATATGTCCTGTACAATCAAATGCAGCATACACTAATGTGTTAGTTGTGCTGATGCTGATCGAGATGCATACACTTTGTGGGTGCATATGCGTGCACACCCTTATCATGATGGTTTGTTGCACCTACTGTTATGTGTACTACAGCAGTCACTATTCCTGGCAGGGGTATACTAGCATGGGCCATCTCCATTTGCCAACATGTGATCAGTTTGCCCTACACATGTCCCCTAAATCTGCATGATTGCAAAGTCAACTCATGTGCACATCCCTTGGAGTTCACACACTGCTTTCACTATTGCTGTGGAGTCAGGGTTACATCTGCCACAGTTCCTGACCCTGACTATGTGCAGATACAGCCATTTGTAGCATCCTTTCAATCCCTGCTGCAGTGCACTGTTGTGTCATGATGACACCCGCTCCCCACCTTCAGCCTTTTAGCAGATGCTTGACAACTATGGCCTACATATGTGTGTCAGTTTGCAGTGTCTCAAACACTGAACACCACATGTAACAGCCTAGACGCAGCTAATGAATGGCAAATATACAGCTGTACACTGGCACCAGCATGGTACAGATGGGAATGGTGGGCCTGAGGTGGGGTGAGGTGTTGGTTGTGCAGCACATGTATCTTAAGTGATACTGTCTGTAGGTTTCCAACGTGGTCTTGGTGCACCAGTACAGATTGCAATGCATGCCTTTTGGGGACCTCTTCTGTTATGCATACGCTACCTGTAGAGAGGCCTGGCTGATGTTTCCTGTGGTACAGCTGTCACATCTGATTACCCTAACCCATAGGCCACACTTTTGCAGAGTCCAGGCAATTGCTGACATGGATACTGCACTGCCAATACCTGCTAGACATTCCTGCAACCCACTCAGTGTTGTGGCATGTTACTAGGCAGCCCGCATGACCAGTTTGCTACATGTGACATCATCTGTCTTGGATGGCCATCTGTTTATTTCCTACATCATTCCTGTCCCATACATCCTTGCCACACAAATGACTGTCTGCCATGGTGTATGCAATGGTGAGGTATGGCTACATGTCCAGCTCATGGGTGCTACCTGTTGGGTATGGGGCCCAAGCCATGTCAGGTAAGATGTGTGCAAGCCATGGCTGCCTATGTTGCAGGTAAATGTGCACATTTAATGGCCAAATGTCTTGGACAGCAGACAAATACTTGGTGTGACATTGGGGATGTGTACTTGCTGGAAGGTACATTTCCATGACAAATGCATCCAGTCAGTACCTCAACAGCTGCTTCCACTATATTTTTTTCTGGAGTGTGTGCACACATACGCTTCCAGTGTTTGTGAAGGTATGTATTCCCCATATTTGCTGCCCTAACATATGATTCCATATTACACACTCATTGCTCATGTTGAGATCACACTGCAGGTTGTAAGGGTTGTGGACCGCAGTATTATGATATGCCGTAGTGTATATCTGTAACAGTTGCCATTGTAATACTGGTATATACACTGTTGTAGCACTGTATAAGGGTGATATTTCACACATGTCCCTACTGTAGGCCATTTGTCCCACCATTATGTTCATCTCTGTGGACACATTTTGCAATGACAGGATGTTAATTATATTGCAGGAGTCTGACATACCCTTCAGATACACCATCATGGTCACCACTGTGATGCAGTGCAGTTAACAGCAACAATACGTGAACATGTACAGCATGCATTATGGGTAGGTGTGTTAAATGTGGGCATGGAATATACCATAGCCATAACATGACCAGTCTATTGGCAAGCCTGAACAAAAACCATACTCACCAGCTATAGGCTGCTGCCCTGGAGGTATACCAGAGGGACCCACATAAGTGTGTGAGAGATGTGATGTCAGTAGCCATAGCTGTGGCATTGGTACAGGGTGGGTGCAGCATTACAGTACATCAACAGTACAAGCCCACAATACTACAGCTTATGCACATCTATTTATTACTACTATGCAGCAACAGACTATATATAGGTCATCTCACATATGCAAGATCTACCTGTAGAGATGTGGATGGATATGCAACAGTGGTCTATTGATGTGCCCTGTGGCCTTACCTGCATGCTCCTCTGCCGGTGTGTGGGTAGCACCCACCTCCACTATACTCTCTGCCAGTTGTTATGTGTGTGGGTGGGCAGGTGCCCTGAGGCTGGCAAGGAGCTCCTCAACATGTGTCAGGGAGAAATGGATGGCATGACCCCCCCCCCTAATTGCGAGGTGACCCTCCCCCTGCAGCAGCATGCCGACAGGCATTGCAAAGTAGGTCACTGCAATTATGCCGGACCCGCTCATAACTGTGGTTATGCAGGCCAACATCATTTGCCCTGTGGACAAGATCGTTCCACATGGTGGTCTGCTCCTGCTGCCCATGGACTGTTCTGCTGAACAACACCTGGTAGTGCTGCACCAGGTGTGTGATGATGACCTCATTTTCATCCACTGTATAAACAGGTAGTCTTTCACACCACATCTTGCCTGAAAGACATAAAGATGGAAACAGGTCTGAGCAACTCATACAGCAAGGTTACCATTCTTCTTAATACACATCTCTGTCTCCCCCCACCATATCTGCAACAACAATCTGATCACATAACTCAATAGGAATGGCTACAGAATGCCTACCATTGGAACATATATTGTATTGTACTACACTTTGTGTTATGTGTTTGTAGCCATGTTCCCTGTAGGGACACTATCATTGCTGGCATGTTACAGACAATGTCACCTGCATGCCATTGTAAGAGCCACTATGGTTCCATATATGCATGTGGTCTGTTTTCTATGTGATTGCTGCACATCTGTTGTTTTGTGTTATTAAGGATATATATGCATGCTGTTAGACATGATCCTGGAATGTGTGGACTATTACTACCCACATATGTTCTATAACAGTGACACAATAGCATGTTTAGGGAACAGTTGCCAGCAGAACCACCTCTTCCGCCTCATCTGGCCATATTACCAGGCCACATCACATGTGGGCCCCAACCCGGGGCCTCCTCGTCTACTGGTCCTGCACTACCTTCAGGTAGAGACACCTCAGGGGATGGTGTTCCCCAACCTCCTGGGAGTGCACACAGACATGATCCTGGCACCTGAGCTCAGGTCCAGGGTCTGGTGCATAGGGGGCTCCACAGGGACTTGGGGGATGTGCTACAGCACATTGAGGCCCGCAGTACACACTCACAGGGTCAACATGCTCCTCCAGCTCAGCCTTCAGCCCAGGCACCTTCAGAGCCATGAAGCTGATGTTGTGACTGGCAAAGGGTGGGGGCCTTGTTCCCATTCTTTCCATATGGGGGCTCATGGGGCTTCCACATCACAAATGACACTCTGCATCCAGGGTGTTTACCCACCAAATGTGTCATATACCACCCCTGCAGGCTGTCTTCTCTATCTAGCAACCCACAACACCTCCACAAATATACCTGCTATCTTTCCCCAAATTCCCAATCCCACCTTCACAGACAGGGGCAATGTGGTCCCAACAATGGGTTCACACGTGACATAACAGTCCATGTTGCACACACTTACTGATGTATATATATGTGTGTACTGATATGTGTAATGTTCCCTCACACATAGCATGCAGCACTGTGATGCAAAACTAGGGGACATGTATTTATATACATATTTGTATCTGTTTGTATATATGTAGACATACACACACACACACACACACACACACACACACACACACACACACACACATATATATATATATATATATATATATATATATATATATGTGTGTGTGTGTACATATATATATTATGAGTTGTATATACATATATGTGTGTGTGTGTATGTGTGTGTGTGTGTGTGTGTGTGTGTGTGTGTGTGTGTGTGTGTGTATATATATATATATATATATATATATATATATATATACATATAGGTGTCTGTATATCTGTAGACATACATGTATAAATATATATATATATATATATATATATATATATATATACACACACACACACACACACACACACACACACACACACATATATATATATATATATATATATATATATATATATATATGGTGTGCATTCAGACATCAGGACCACACTCTCTAACTCTTCTTCCTGCACAGCTCCACTGTTTTAACTTGCTACAACACAGACAGGTGCCACATGTGGCACAGCCTAACATTAGGGGGGTATATATACAGACAGATTGCAGGTAAGCATATTACACTGCTATGGTATTTCTGCATGCTACATTACACGTTAACTTTTGGTGTCCTGCGAGTGGTGAGCTCTGGAACCCACGTGTCCATCATAATGGCATTACTTCCACCACCAGCTATTGCCCACATTAATATACTTGTTTTCCATTACACAACACACACTGTGATGGCTTACATCTTGTCAGTCAGTCCTGATGTGCACAGTTGACAGGTATGGCCCACTACCCACAGGGACAGACACTATTGTCCATAGCAGTTGTTCAGCTGGACATCATCACAACAACAACACATGATGGCACATATAAATCATTCCACATCATCTATCCCATTATTATGGACCAAGTAATACATTCAATTACATGCATATATACCTCACATACCTGTTGTGGGAATGATGCTGTTCTGGATAGTTTGCTGGATGTATTATTTTTTATTTGTTGTTTTTTTTTTGCTTTGGCTTTGCCTTTGGCTTTCACACTTTTACTCTCTCTCTCTATATATCTCGATCTCTCTCCAGTAAATGGATTGAGCTGCTTTGAATAGATTGCAACATGGATTTGTAGGTGATGCACATGATCAGGTGATGGCCTCTGCACCGATCAGTGTCCTCCACTTGCTACCTGCATGCAGCCTGCTGTGTAGTAGTTTCAATTACCACTGTCATGGCAAGCCACTACTATAAATTCCTACATCATGTGGGCGTGGTCCCTTTACCTTTCCTGTATGGTGGACATCCTTCTTGTGTGTGGGCAGCAGTGTTACAGACAGCAGGTAGCAATAACTCTTAGAAGAGGACATGCAGACTCAGGTGTGCTACATGTTTGTATAAGGTTACAGAACTACAGACAGAGTCTGAGTAGTGCTGCTATATGCATTGTATAGCACCAGTGTTACAGGGTTTGTGTGTACATATTAGTTTAACAAGGAATGGAGTCTGTCTGCAAAGCTCTCAACTGTGGGCCTATCCACATGATGGCCAGAGGTGTGCCTGTTATGTTTTGACTGTCCACCACACAGGTCTTTTGTTAGATATATCACTGGCAATGTGTGTGTTGAGTGCTATCAGTACGTGGCTACATCCATTTGTGTTTGTGACTTCATATTCCTGACTAAGGGTATGTTGCAGACTATCCTGTAACACCAGCATCTTACTCAGTGTATGACAACACTATTTCACATATGGGCCTTTGTTCCAGTCTCTGGCCTCCACCTACATACCAGGCTTTGACAATATGACATGCAGTAAGGGGTTGTTATGTAGTGGCCTGTTATTATGTCATGCTGCCATTCCTGCCATCATTCCAGTATTGTTGTGGCCCCTACACATATTGTGGGGTTAGGTCCATATATATGTGGGCTTCAGCTGCACAAAACATGTGTGCCCTTATTCAGTCCAGAGGTCAGTGTATGTAACAGTGTTATATGCCCCTGTAAGTCAGTCTATTGGGGGGGGGTATGCACCATAAATAACCTAGGCTCTTACAACATTTGAGCGATATCAGTAGTAAGCCGCCTTAAGGTATATGGGTGTACATTACCATACATTTCACCCTGGGGACATTGCTGGCCTACTGCTTACTGCCATACAGACTGTTCTGTTTGTCAGTGTGATTGTGATGTTTTCAGTTATGCATTGTTATGTAACAGATACATCCTATTGTGTCAGCTTAAGTATTTTCCCCCTAGGGATTGTGTACAGAGTGTAGTTAGAGGCTGCTGGACTATGCATCTGCATTACTTACTGTTGATTGATTGTTATCCTGTGGCCCAGTCTGACTTTACTGTTGTACTACTTGAAGGCCCTGGCCTGGACAGCAACTTATGTTATGCTTTCCGATTACTGTATAAAATGATCTGCTTGAGAGTTGCATTAATCAGTTAGTATGTATTTCAAAGTATAAACAGCTATATGACATGGCATAAAAAACTGTAATAGTACACAAATAAAACTTTCTTATGTATGCAAACCTCTGTGTGGTGTCATATCCTTTGACTTCTCTGTGGGTATATGTTTCAGGCAACAATTGTCTTTTGTATGGGTGACTCATACACTGTTCATTTGATAAGGTGGCAACTGTAGGAATGCTGGCTGTTCAGTATGCTGTGCACCCTCTAAATATGTATCTTCCTGTAGATTTCTCTGCGCGTGTATGTGTAGTTAAATATATATCTATATGTATATATGTATATATGTATATATGTGTATATGTGTATATGTATATATATATATATATATATATATATATATATATATATATATATATATATATATATATATATATATATATATATATAAAATGTATGCATATATGTGTGTGTGTATAAGTATCTTTGGAATGTTTATTGCTTCCACATTGTACATTCCCTATGGTAGCCAGACTTTACTGCATGATATGCTATTGATACCATCCAGTATTTGTTATGTTCTCTTTTATATCTATAGATATATATCTGTACATACATACATTTTATATATATATATATATATATATATATATATATATATCTATAGGAGCACTTTATAATCTCGAAATACTGAAATGTCGAATTTCAGAATCTCGAGCCTATAAAGTCGAATGTTTACAATAGCGAAAGTTCATCATCGAGAATTCGAATATCTCAAATTCACAGTTATAGCCTTACGCTACGTAATGTCCGGAATTGTGTGTTGATGGTGCGCAGTGCCGTGTGTGGATCTAGGTGTTATGTCAGGTAAGTGAATGTTTTGTAAGGGTTTTGAGTGGGAATTAAGAGTGTATGTGAGTGTGCTGATATGTTTGATGTGTGTGTGAGGGACTGGAGAATGTGCGTGTGTGAGTTTGCTTTTGTTTCCTGTTTGTGCGATCTCGGAGTTAGTATATATAAGTAGGGGGGTGCAGGTGGGCTTGCCCCCTGCTTACGTGTGTATGAGTTGTGTATGTGTGTAGTTTTGTTTGTTTCTGTTGTGATGCGGGTGTTGTGGTGTATGTATGGTGTAGTGTGTGCGGTTTGTTTGGTGTTTTGAATTTCACGGTTTTGGGTTCGGGTTTTGTTGTTTCGGTGCTTTGTGGATTCGGTTTCATGGTCTCGAGATACTGAAATTCGATATTTCATTATTTCAAGATTATGAAGTGAATCTATATATATATATATATGTATATATATATATATATATATATATATATATATATATATATATATATATATATATATATATATATATATATATATATATATATATATATATATGCTTACAAATATATATTGATATATCTATATATATATATATATATATATATATATATATATTCACTAGACAATCTTGAAATACTGAAATGTCGAATTTCAGTATTTCAAGACTGAATAGTAGAAAACCCACATACCCGAAAACCCAAAACCATAAATAGCACAATAGCGACCATTCACACACACACACAAACCAGCACATAAGCACACATAGATACACCTACCTAACTACACTAAAACAAACATAACAACACACACAAACATAACATAACACACAAAAACACCTACCCTACCTATAAGCAGGGGGGCAAGAACCCCTGCACCCCCCACACCCCCCTACTTATATATTCTAACTCTGAGGTCGCACTAAACACATAAAAAACACCACTACACACACTCACACACACTAAAATCCCTACCCAATACCCTTACACAAACACCACTTACTTGAAACCCCAGATAAATCCACAAACAGTACCACATGTCACGAATGCAACACCACTAGAGCGGATTCGACATTTCCGCATTCGACATAGTGCAGTTTTGCGTAACTGCACTTTCCACTATTCAGTCTCAACGTATAGAAATTCGACATTTCAGTACGTCAAGATTGTCTAGTGAATCCATATATATCTATATATATATATATATATATATATATATATATATATAGACATATATATGTAGACATATATATCTATAGATGTATGTATATGTGTATATCTCTCTCTCTCTCTCTCTATATATATATATATATATATATATGTATACATTCGTTTGATCGGCCGGTTGAAGGCCGATCGGAAAATGTGGGAAAGCAGTGCAGCAGTTTCTCATAATTGCAAACCGGAGATATATGAAACACACAATACCCCCCCCCCTTTTTGACCCATGGTAGTGCTTGTTTAGGTGGTAGAGTGGTTGCAAATGTCGCATTTGGTGTTTTGTATGACATTCCGACTGTTTGCCACTTTCAAATTCGACATTCTGATTCGGTGTTATACCCGTTCGAGGTTGGTGTGGACGCTCAAATGAATGTATACCATATATATACATATATATATATATATATATATATATATATATATATATATATATATGGGTCCACTTCAAAATACTAACTTTCAAAATACCTAAACTCAAAATACTGAGACCAAAATCTCTAAAGCAGAAAATACTGAAACTCAAAATATGGAAAAAAACCACAGTACAGCAACACAACTATATTGCAGCAGAACTGCATACAGAAACATGTTACTCTTCTGCAAGTATAGGCAGGGGGGCAAGCCACCCCACACCCTCTACTACTTAAATATATCAACTCTGAGATTGCACTTCACTACACTAAAGTGCAGTCTTGGAGTTGATATATTTAAGTAGCAGAGGGGTGTGGGGGGGTGCAAGGGGGGGTGCAGCCCCCCTGCTGATACTTGGAGAAGAGTAATATGGTTTGTGTTTTATTTGTTCAGTATGTACTTTTGTTGGCATATAATAAGTGTTGGTATCCTGTGTGTTTTCAGCATTTTGAGTTTTCAGTATTTTGAGCTTTAGAGATTTTGGTCTCAGTATTTTGAGCTTAGGTATTTGGAAAGTCAGTATTTTGAAGTGGACATGGTATATATATATATATATATATATATATATATATATATATAGAGAGAGAGAGAGAGAGAGAGAGATAAATATGTATACACACACACATACATCTACATGTATAAATACATTTCCTGTACTGCTGAATGACTGTGCAGGGTGATATGTTTGTGAAAACATCAGGGCTGTGTATATCTGACATGGCTTTGTGATAGGTTCATAGGTTCATACTAGGCTATCTGCCCGAGGGCATTTATAAGCCTAGCCCATAGTTTTGTGGCTTACGCCACCCCTTTAGTTTGGAGAAACTATGCCCATTATTTTGCTGTGCCTCTGTCGAGCAGTGACACTGAGGTAACCCCTGGGGTGTATCTGCGATCTCCCATCCATTGGTCAAGATTCCTCTTGAACAAGGCCAGCGAGGTGCTCTGCCTCACATAAACCGGGATTTTGTTCCACAGCATAGGGAGTCTTTGGGTGATGAATCTATCCCTCCAGCACGTCCTATTAATAACCGTGTCAAGGTTTAAGTCTCCCGCCCTTGTGGCTCTGAGGATCTAGATTTTTGAGATGAAGCATGTTCATCAAATCTGGGTTTGACATGGCCTTGTATGTCAGGCATAGGTCACCTCTGAGCAAGCGGTAAGCAACTGAATATAACTGGAGTTCTTTCAGTTGGACAGCATAAGACAGATCTTTGAGACCCTTTATCCTTTTGGTGAGGAACTTTTGTGGCCTCTCCAGCTGCTGCAAGTGTCGGATCAGATACATTCCGAATGGGGCATTGTACTCGATCATTGGTCTGATGAGTGATGAGTATAGGGAGACTATGACTTCCCTTGATCTAGATGTGAATCCCTTCATGATAAGGTGGGCAATGTAGAAGGTCTTCCTAACTACTTTAGCAATATGAGTGTCGAATGAAAGGCTACTGTCAACCTGGGTTCCCAGGTCCCTAATAACTTCTTCTGTGTTCAGGGGATTGCCACCTATATGGTAGCTAGGGGTAACCTTATTTTTCCCGAAGGGTATGACTATGCATTTCTTGGCATTTAACTTTAGGCCATGGCTCTGGCACCAGTTATCCGTTTCTGTGAGACCCTTCTGAAGGATATCTGTGTCGGATGTGTTTTCAACTACGGCGCCCAGTTTGCAGTCATCTGCAAACTTTGTCAGCCATAACCCTCCTGTGTTTGCTTGTACTTCAGAAAGTAGATGCCAAACAAAGAGTGGGCCCAGGACTGAGCCCTGTGGGACACCACTTGTGACAGGCTTTGAGTCTGACATGGCGCCAGCAACTCTGACCCTGTGGGTTCTGTCACTCAGCCAGTTTGCAACCCATCTTGTAATGTATGGGTTTACATTTAAGTTGATGAGTTTTTCAATGATACCCGAGTGAGGTATTGTATCAAAAGCCTTCGCCAGGTCTAGGTAGGCTGTATGGACTGCCTTTCCCTCGTCAATGGCCTTGGTGACTGTTTCCAAAAGTCAACCAAGTTTAGAAGGCATGATCTGCCTTTGACAAAGCCAAACTGGGTTGGATCCAAAGTCTGCAAGTTCCCTATGTCTTTATTTATGAGCTCCAGTATGATCCTCTCCATGGCTTTGCAGATAAGGCTTGTCAAGCTAATGGGACGGTAATTTCCAGGGTCGGTGGAGGCACTGCCTTTGTGGAGTGGGACCACAGTCGCTGTGCGCCACTCCCTGGGTATGTATCCGGAGGTGAGACTAAGATTAAACAGCTGTCCTAACTGTGGGTTTAATTCCTCGTTGAGTTCATGGAGCACACAGCCGGGGACACCATCAGGTCCCATGGATGCTGTGTTCTTTGCCTTGGAGAGAGCAATTCTCACCTGGGCGATAGAGATGTTTGGGGGGCTACAATCATTTGGTATAGATATCTCTCCTTTAGGGAGATAAATCACTTTGGCTATGGTATGTAGGGTCATGGGTTTGAGCCTTGCAGAGGCTGTTTATTTTGTTGCTGGGCAAAACAAGGGCCATTGGATACAGAGTGATTAAGGCACTTTTAAGCAGTTGCAAGTGGGTTTGCATGGAGGTAAGCCCTGCTAACTTCTGGTTACAGTTTCTTATACTGATTTAGCTTCTCAGCTGCTTACCCTGTGTAGGCATTGCTTACCCCCATGCAAACATGCTTAAACCTGCTTACTGCTGCTTAAAAGTGCTTATTCCTGCTTACCCCTGTGCTAATTTCTTTAAAGGAAATGAAAAAGGGTTGATAGGAAAGTGGTGAAAAAGGGGCACAAAGAGGAAAGACAGTAGGGAAAATAGCTAGGGATGTGCAGGACGGGTGTAGGGAAGGTACATAGCTGCCCATTTCTTCTACAGCAACAGCTGTGCATATACACTGATTTGGAGGTAGATTTGGACATTCATACCCCTGAGAGAGGGGTGAGGACAACAATAATATGTTGTGAAGCCAGTTAGACCAGATTACATGCATCCACTGGACATATGTGTAAAATGGACAGTTATGTATGGGGCGAGATTTTTTTTTTGGGGAACAGATTGCCCTTTTTTTTCAGGTGAAAGTGGGATGCTGGGGAGGGATTGTAGGTATATTTGGGGAGTTAGGTTGGGTAGATAACAGACAAGACAGACAAGACAGCATACAGGGGTGGTACATGACACATGTTGGGGATAAACACCTTGGATGTGGAGGGGTGTTTGGAATTCGGAAGCCCATGAGCCCTCTAGTGGAAACAGTGGGACTGAGGTCCCCACCTTTGGGCAGTCATCACTGCACCTTCACAGCCCCGAAGGTGGCTATGCTGGGGGCTGAGTAGGAGGGCCAGGCCGACCCTCTAGTTGCACCACGTGGCCCTCAAGCTGGTGTCGCAGATCTCCAAACTCCCTGCGGAGCTCACTATGCACCACGCTCCGGACCTGGTGATGGGTGACAATGTCCTGTCCATGCCCCATCCCGGGGGGGGGTGAGCCCTATCCCCTGAGGCAGTTCCACCCAAAGGTGGTGCAGGGCCAGCAGATGAGGAGGTCCTGGGGCGGGCCCCAGACATGCTGGTGCCCAGTGCCACAGCCAGATGAGGTGGGAGAGGTGGGTTTGCCTTCCCAAACTTACTTTGGTGTTTCAATTTCACAACATATGTGGGTTAGTAATAGTCAACACATTCCAGGATTAGGTATAACAGCATGCATAGATATTCCCATTAACCCAAAACACCAGATATGTAACAGTTGTATAGCAAACAGAACACATGCATATATGGAACCACAGAGGCCATTACAACAGCATGCAGGTACATTGATGGCAGCATGCCACCAATGTGGGAGTATTTCAACATGGCACATGCATAGAAACAAATTTAAATATTTAGCAAACAATAGGACATATGTCCCAACAGTAGATTTAATGGAGCACATACCGATTGAGTTATGTATTTAGTTTATTGTTGCAGATGTGGTGGGGGGGAGAACAATGTCAATTAACAACTTGTATATCCCTGCAGTTCTCATTACTTTCCTAGTCAGTGCTGTGATCTGGACCATACAGGTATTAGTACACTACTATATGGCCTTAGTTTGGACAGTGGTATGGATGTTGACAACTATATATATGAACTGAGTTTTACATGCAGTATACACCTCTTACCTGGTATACCTGTGGAGGTATTGTTTGTTAACACTACCTGACTGTTTCTACACATATTCCTAGATTCCAGGTTGATGTTATGCACATACCTGTCCATCTCTTATTGTACACACTCTGGGCATGTCTTGACCACATGCAGGTGAAACTGGGACATATTTTAACTATTGCTCTTATAAACCTTTGGTGAGTTGTACAATGACAGGTTTGTTTTCATTGACATTTTCCAAATATGTACAGGCATGACAGTCAGTTATATGACATTACATGCTGCCTACATGTCAGAAATTAACACGCTGATATGCCAGGGGAACAGGGTAACAGCCAGCAGATATGGGCCAATTAACTGGGCATTATGGAAATTTTGCACACTTGTGGGGTATGAGTCTGCATACAGCTTACTACCACTCCCAGGATTCGAACCATGGCTGTGTCTGCTAAAAATAAAACAGTGTCCATCACAGTTGAGTGTGCTGTATAGATATTTCTGTGTATCTCTTCTCTGATTTCTGTCTATAAGTCTCCCGTGGTTTTACAATTTGACCTTGTAATTGCAACACTCTTATACAGGGTTTCCTAGACAGTCTTATTATGTAGCACTGTGTGGATGACAGTGATGAGTAATACCTTATTAGTGAGCAACTGCAACACTAACAATGCCATACAATACCAGAGTAAACAGTGCCAGTCCAGGATTTCAGTCTTTTATTTCTAGGTACAGTTTTTGTATCTGACAGACCTGTGGGGGCAATGTTTGTTAGCACTACCAGAATGTTTCCACACATATTACCAGATTCCACATTAGTACTATGCACATACGTCTCACTCTCTTACTGCACACACTCTGGTCACAGCTTCACAACATGGGGGTGGAGATGGGACATACTTGGCTTATTACTCTCATAACATTTTGGGGAGTTGCTAGAGTGACAGGTTTGTTCTTATAGCTGTCTGATAATCAGTTATATGCCATTATTTGCTGCCTAAACATCTGGGATCATCCCACTGATTTGCCAGGGGGACAGGGTGACAGGCAGCGTATATGGATCAATTAACTGGACATTCTGGACATATCTACAGTTGTGGGGTATGCTTCTGCATACAGCTTACTACCACTCCCAGGATTCGAACCATGGCTGTGTGTGCTAAAAGTACAACAGGTCACTTCTCAGTTGAGTGTGCTATTTGGATTATGTTGTCTACCTTTTCATTGTTTTCTTTCTAAGTCTCTGTCAGTTGTACAATATGACCTCTTGTGATTACAACAGTTATATACAGACATTCCTACACATTTTATTTATGTAGCACAGTGTGTGTAACAGTGCTTAATACAACAGTACTATTAAGAGATTGCAACTCTACATTACCATATGATACCAGAGTAAACACATGCAGTCCATCAGTTAGACCTTTACTGTCAGGCTGTTAACCTTTTCTTTACATACAACCTATATGAGTCTTCCTGCCATATTCTCGGGTGTATTCAGTACATGCCTTACACAATACAGGTTTTATACTGGCAATTAACTAACTACTACTTTTAGATTTATTTCTTATGACAGTACACAATGCAGGTTTTATACTGGCAATTAACTTACTACTACTTTTAGATTTATTTCTTATGACAGTATATGCAAGAATATTACTAACCTGCCTTGTGACACAACCGCTGCAATCTACAGGCATGGGCTTTCGGGTTCGCAGCCCACTAATCTGCCACTGTCAAAGACATAAGAGGGATACTTAGCCATACCTATCCATAATATACATGAGCTGGCAATTATTAAACAGGTAGTGGACTGATACTTACACATTGCCGGGGCATCCTCCATCCTCCTAGCCTCTTGGATCCACTGATCCAAGAGATCCCTCTTTCTCTGCTTCAGGTCAGCA
This sequence comes from Protopterus annectens, assembly GCF_019279795.1. NCBI lineage: Eukaryota > Metazoa > Chordata > Ceratodontiformes > Protopteridae > Protopterus > Protopterus annectens. The sequence continues at coordinate 753,077,356 of NC_056746.1, read as the reverse complement.
TAGTGATGTCTGACCTGATCACCTGTTCGTGGTAAGCCAGTGGCACTGGTGAGATTGGTGAGATCATGGGTGAGATGGTCCCAGGCTTCCGCTTTATATTGGGAACCCTGGTACTGGCCCTGCAGCAGTCTCTGGTCATAGTCTTTAACAAGGAGTCCTGCCATGATTTTGGACTCCTGGATGCCCCAGCGCTGCACCCAAAAGTGCACTACCTCTCCTATACCAGTCATAGTGCCTACAGGAGGAAGCTTCAACCAGTTATGAGATGTATTCCTGCCTGTTGGGTTTAAATAGGGCCGATTTCCCACACCTTGCCATGATGGACGGTTTTGAAAATGTTAAGCTAGGGACAAACCTGTTTAACTAAGGTTGGCATTGCTTAAAGGGGTATACCAATGGGCAAACTGATTTAGCTGGCCTACACATTGCTTACATCTAGTAAGCAGGGCTGTGCATAGCTTAGCATTGCTTAAATTTTAATTTGCATACTATTTGCTGTTTGGCATTGATTTATTATTCATTACATGTTATATATATGTTTGGTGTCCATGATTCATGTGTACATACACTGTATGGGGTCCTTGTGTTTATTAGGGGATTTCAACCCTTTATCACAATGACACCTCACATTTGGACTTAATGCAGTACTCCAGTTCACATATTTATGTTATATAGTAGGTTATACAACATAAAACTGTATATACATTCCTTTCACATGTTACATTTAATATTCCTATAGTGAGGATCTGTTTGGTGATACCTCAATCTTATGTACTTTTGTGATGGCTTAGTGGTTAACTACTATAACTATAGTGTATAGGGTCCTGGGTTCAAGACCTACAAGGGCTGTTTATTTTGTTTCTGGCCAGAACAGCGGCTGTTGCTTACAAAGTGATTAAGGCACTTTTAACCAATTGTAAGTGGGTTTGCACGAAGGTAAGCAATGCTAACATCCGGTGAAATATGCTTATAGAGAGTTAGCTTCAATATTGCTTAATGTGTGTGCACATTGCTTACCCCCATGCAAACGGGCTTAAACCTGCTTACTACTGCTTAAATATGATTGCTCCCACTTACTATTGCTTAATAGTGCTTACTCCCGCTTACCCCCGCACTAATTTAGACAGAAATGTAAAATGGTTCTTGGGAAGGTGGTGGATTTGGACACTCTATGGATTTATCATTCATTACACATTATACCTTTGATTTATATCCCTGATTCATGTGTACGTATACTGTATGGGGCACTTGTGTTTATCTGTGGATTTTACAGCATTACGACAATGACACCTCACATCTGCATTTAATGCAGTACTCCAGTTCACAAATATATGTTGTTTAGTAGGTTATACAACAAAAAATATTGTTCATGAAGTGATTTGACATGGAAAATGGAATGTACTAGAGTGAGACTCAAACCGGGAATGATTGTTCATAAGGCGAATGCTCTGCCCACTACAACATTGCAGTACTCCATCATTTGCATGTATCTTGATATTTATCCTCATGTGCCATTTAAGCTGCAGTATACGTAGCTAAGCAATGGGCAAACCCGCGCACCTATGGTTAAATTTTATTTGTTTGATTAAAAAAAAATTAACTTGTTTATATTATTATATTGTAACTATTGCTCTTATACACTTGGGGGGATGTTGCTGGGGGTATGCAACCACCTATGAGTGGTTTCACTCACTCTTATTGCTAAACTGCTGTTCTTGATTGCAGGGCCATGTATATTCTGAGAGCTCTGCTCTCAGACACACCCCTGCAGTCGTACATGCTCCATGTCTGTTTAGGAGCTCAGGCAGTGCACCTTTATTAATATGCATGGCGTGCTGCAGTGCTGCTCCTAAACTGTTGCTTCCATGCAGGACTAAGCTAGTTCTGCACAGAAGTTTAGTGAATCCGGGGGTAAGTGTTTATATTTTGCATACACATAATATTAGTATCCTAAGTAATCTAAAGTACAACAGCCAATATATTACAATTAATATTTTTTTATTTGTTTTGATAGTACAACCTATTAAACACAAACTTGTCTTTGCTTTGGCTCATTAGCAGCAGTACAAAGAACTGCCTGCTCACACTCTTGTCCTCCCCTCCCTCTTCCCTGTTTATTACCTTAAGACAATCCCAAAGTTAATAAATATTACCTGTGGCAGGCACCATTTTTACAACTACAACCACCCTTGTCAGTATCATATGTTCATTTATCAGTTAACTCTGTTACCTGATTGTTTCCAGCCCCCTCATAAGAGCAACTCACAGGGTCTCTACCCACTTCGCTCCCCACCCTGCCCCCTTTTCCCTCCCACCCCCAGTGGTCCCACCTTTATTACACTCACAAACCCCTACCATCTTTCCAGTAGCCAACCACAGCACCAACCTAACACTACCTCCTCCATCTTCCCACTACTATCACACCTCCTCAACTAACATGTACAAGCATACCTTACATATGCTCACGGCATGCACTCTTCTTGCATATCTTACATCCTACCAAAGCTCCATCATTCCCCCACTCAACCACTACCACTGTACTACTACTCACACCACCACTCATGTCTCACCCTTACTCAGTTCCCCTCCCACCAACTCAAGAACCATCCCTATGCACCCCCCACATATTCTACCAACTATATTACTCAAACATAAAGCATCCCAACAACTTTACACAGTAACCCTCCCACCATACCTATTACCCAAAGAGCACAATCATAACTTTTCCCTCATAAACAAACACATTCAAAAACTGAGAAAACGAATAACCTCATACATATCTAAACTAGCCCTAAGTGGAGATATCCACCCCAACCCTGGCCCTACCATCTCCAACCCCAATCCTCATAATCAGACTAGAAACCACAACTTCTCCCATATTACAGCCAATAGAAAGCCAAGTGACTTCCTTCTACTAAGCCTAAATATTAGAAGTATATCCAACAAAGTCCATGAACTCCATGCCACCATAGACTTGTACTCCCCAGATATAGTCATCCTGACAGAAACCTGGCTAAAACCTCACATTACCAGTGAGCAAATACTCCCTACAGGTTATGGCATACTAAGAGTAGACTGGCTAAACAAGAAAGGAGGTGGTGTAGCTATAATATTTAAACATCATCTAAACATCTAGATCTTAAAATCATCAGCTCCACAAATAGGCAATGAAGAAATAATATATAGCAACCTCAAAATAAAACAAAACAAAACCATCAACATAATTGGATGCTACTTCCCACCTGGCCAAAACATCCCTCCACTAGAAAACCTCCTCAGCTGGTCTACCCACCATCTCCCCCAAGAAACTATAATTTTAGGTGATTTCAATATTGACTGGCAATCCTTTTCTGGCAACCATCCAACCCATCATGTAAACCTTCATGGCTTCACCCAACTAGTCCAGTCGCCAACCAGGATAAATAAATACTCCAGCAAGCACACTACCCTGGACTGGATACTAGTCAGTAAGAGCCCCCAGTCATATATAACAGGCTGCTTATCAGATAGCCTCAGTGATCACTCCCCAACATTCCTACTCAAAAAGTACCTATACCAAGCTAAACCTGTCATCTACCGTCAAATACGTAAAAACTAAACTTTAACCCACTCACATTCATCTCATCCCTCAAAGAATGTAACTGGCATCCTCTAAAGTACCTCAGTCTTGATGACGCAGTTGAATTTTTTAATACTACCTTCCTGAGCATCCTTAATTACCATGCCCCCATAAGACTTTTCAGAATCAAAGCACAACCCTCACCATGGCTACAGAAAACCACTAAGTCAGAAATGAAAAACGGGGATAAAGCCTGGGAGCACTGGCGCAAAACCAAACCCCCTCAACTAGACAGAAATTCCTAGAACTACGCAATAGAGTCAAAAAGCTAATAAAACAAGACAAATTCCAGTACTACCAGTCTTCCCTAGACTCCTCTCAACACAGCCCCAAACAATTCTGGTCCTCCATAAACTCCATCCTCCACCCAGGTAAAGTCAGTACCTCTCCTCCTAACATCCCTCACTCCTCAGAAAATATTGCTACCTCATTCAACACACACTTCACACAAACCATACTATCACTAGCTAAACAACACAACCCCCCCCTCCAACCCACACCTTCAACTAATAATCTCCCCACTGCCTTCTCTTTTTTTCCTGTACCTACCTCCAACATAAAAAAAACTCTTAACTAAACTTAAGCCCACCAGATTAGCAGCAGACAACCTTCCAAGTGAATACCTACAAATCGCAGCTGATGCTCTGGCCTACCCAGTATCCATCTTGATTAACCGATCTCTGTCAGAAAGTTATGTTCCCACACTGTGGAAAGTATCACATATAATTCCCCTCCACAAAGGCGGACCCTCCACAGAACTAACCAATTACCACCCCATAGCTATTCTCTCTCCACTCTCCAAAATACTAGAGAGATGCATACACTCTCAGGTCTCAGACTACCTCCTTACTAACAACCTCTTTTCCAATACTCAACATGGTTTCCGACCAAACCATAGCACCACCACTGCCTTACTCTCCTTTACTAACACTATCCTTCAGCATAAAAACAATGGCTATCTCTCCTCTGCTACTTTCCTTGACCTATCTAAAGCATTTGACATGGTCCCACACAAACAACTTATCTCTGTCCTCAATAACCTAAATCGGTCACTAACTGGTTTCAGAGTTACCTGTCTGACCGCCAACAATCCGTTGTATGGCAGAATGACATATCTCCCCAACTACCTGTCTTCATAGGGGTTCCCAAGGATCCATCCTTGGACCCCTACTCTTCTCTGTTTTCACCAATAATCTAGCCTCTGCCACCAAACATGGCACACTCATACAATATGCAGATGACTCAACCATCATCTGCTCAGCCCAGTCCCTACCCAAACTGCAAAAAATAACACAGGAAGCCTTTTCCTCTGTAGAAACTTGGTTATCCGATGCCCAATTAATACTCAACTCAAACAAAACTAAACTACTCATCTTCCAACCCACCAAACATACTCAAAACAACTCTCACTTTAACATCACAGCAAAAGACAACACCACTATATACCCAACTGAACACACCAAATTGCTAGGAGTGGAAATAGACAATAAACTAAAATTTGACATTCACATATCCTTGACCATAAAAAAGTCCACAAAAAACTAGGAGTGCTATACAGAAATAAGCAACTTCTCACCAAAGCAGCAAAGATGTCAATAGCAAATTCCCACCTTATCTCCACCCTACTTTATGCCTGTCCAATATATACCAACCTAAGGCAATGCGATTTAAACAAGCTAGAGACCTGCTACAACAAAATCGCCAAATTCGCCACAGGGGCTTCCTACCGTAGTCACCACTGTCTCTCACTTGCTGAACTGGGCTGGCTTGAACTCCCTCACCTCCTTCAATGGTATCAATTCTCACTTGCCCACAAACTAGTAAATCATCCACTAAATGTCCCATCCCTCCAGAATCTACTCCAACCCTATTGCACCACCAGACCGCTAAGATCCAGCAACAAAAATCACTTGCAGATCACTAAAGCCAATAACTCTGCTGGTGAAGCACTATTCTCTTGCACCATAGCCAAATTATGGAACTCCCTCCCACCCACAATTACCTCCATACCATCATGCACCCACTTCAAAACTTTACTAAAAGCACACCTAAAAACATGCTGGCTATGCCCTTGCAACTCCCACTCTAATATCACCCACCCCATCCAACCACTACCTTTCTATCCACTCCACTAACTACCTTGATTATAGCAAGCTCAGATGCTTATAAGCCAGTACTTATTATACAGCAGGAACTTCTTGTAACATTTGTTAATGTCTGTTATGTACTTCACAGATAAAGATTCTAGTTGTCTAATGATGAACTATGTTCTTCATCTGTAAATATGTTGTAAGTAATTGCTATGTAAATTGTTAATCGCTATGTAATCCAATGTAACTACTGTCTGTTTATTTTAACTGTGGAGCTTTTCTCCCCGGGCCTCTGCTGAAAATGGAACTACATCCAGTCGGACACTCCAGGTCAACAAATATAAATAAATAAATAAATTTTATAATAAAATAGGATATAAAGTATTATAACTTCCATTTAAATTCAGATAAACTGAAGTGGTCCAGTGGTTACCTTTACTTATTAACATATTGTATAATGTTATTACTGAAATAATCAGATTATTTACCAGATAGCTACGACCTAATTTAAGCAGATTTTCCCATTTCTAAATAACTGCTATATATAAATGTTTATAATGCATTACTTTATTTTATTATACTTTACTAACTGTTCCAATAAATATTATTTAAAATTAACCTGTCATTCTAACTAATTAAATTAACTAAATATAATCTACCTGTTTATTTTAAAAAATAATGGTCAGTACACTGGTGCAGCAGTTGCAGTGTAGCCTCACAGCAAGAGGTTCACTGCTTCAATTATTAGCTGGGGTGCCTTCTGTGTGGAGTCTGCATGTCCTTCCTGTGTTTGTGTGGGATTCCTCTGGGTGCTCCAGTTTCTCCAACATTGCAAAGACATGCATCTGGAGCATTTTTCCCCGGGTCTCCACTGAAAATTGGCTTCATTCCAAGTCGGACTTTCCCTGTAAACGTTAAATAAAATGTAATGAATACAAGCAGCTCCTATAATTTAGCAAATAGTGGTATTTACATCTTAAATATTTTTTATGTTAAAAACAAGCATCATTCGTCTTTAGTACAGTGCTTTAATTACACTATATATCCAATACTTCAGTTTTACATCTAATTATAATTTTATAACAATTAAAAAATGTGAAAAGAAACAAAAACTCACTTAATAAACTTTAATTGTATATTTTTACCTATTAATGGGCAAGAACTTTCTCACTAGGTTCATAGGTGATTACTAGGCTAATGGCACAAGAGCCTTTACAATCATAATCATCATCATCAGCCCCCATTTTTTTCTACATGTGGTCGGGGTATCATGTTAACTGTCGCCAACTCTCTCGATTCAGTGCCACACTCTTGCCTTCTTTAATACTCATGCCTGGCTGTCTCAGATCTTCTTTAACAAAATCCATCCACCTCTTTGCTGGACGTCCTCACTTCCTCTTACCTTCTTCCAGTCTGTCCCAAATCTTCATCATCAGATTGTCTTCTGCTTTTCTGCACATGTGTACAAACTACCATAATCTATTCTCTGATCTTTTCTGCAATTGGAGCTACCTTGGCTTCTGCTCTAATATCCTCATTTCTTCATCTGTCCCACAGTGAGCATCCTACCACCCTTCTCAGGCACTTCATTTTCATCATCTCTAGCTTCTTCAAATGTTCTGCCTTTACTGCCCAGGTTTCTGTACCATACAGCAGTACTGGTCACACCACTGTTTTATACACCTTACATTCCATTCTCCTATCCTTTGCTGAAGTTCTAGCTCAGAGTCTGCCTGTAATGCCACATTGTCTGCATACAGCAACTTTGCTGATCTGCTCCCTCTGACCTGTTTGCTAATGTAGTCCATCATCAGTATGAACAGCAGTGAGCTCAGAGCTGAACCCTGGTGTACACCCACTCCCACTGGGAACCCCTCTGTGAGGCCGAACAAGTTTCATATTTGAGTCATTGGGTCCTTGTACATAGCCTGCACTAATTCTACCAATGTTTCTGCGACTTCAAACCACTGCAGTACTGCCCAGATCAGATTTCTTGGGACCTTGTCATATGCTTTCTCCAAGTCTAGGAATGCCCAGTTGGACTCTGTCCTCATCTCTAGCTTCTTCTCAAGTGTTTGTCTCCTTGCAAACATCGGGTCAGTTGTGCTGCGTCCTGATCTGAATCCAAACTGCTCATCTCCCAACTTACATTCTACTACCCTGTGTATGTTTATCAGTCACCCTCTCCAGAACTTTCATGCAATGTGATAGTAGTTTTATGCCTCTGTACTATGGGACTTCCCACAGTTGTGGATGTCCTCTTTGTTCTTGTTGTTGCTGGCATCCCTTATGAAGGGTGTCTGACTATCTTCTTTATCTTTTTGTCTTTGCTTTGCAACCTGATATAGTTTCTTTGTGCCACTTACTAAGTCACTTTCCAGAAGTTTGTAGAGTGTCTCCAATGCCCTATTCTTTGCTATTACAGCTTCTTTCTTAGCTTCTTTGATAGCCAACCAGTAGTCCTTCTTAGCCTGGTCAGTTTTTTCTATCTCCCACTTCTTTCTGCACTCCTTCTTTCTTTTGATGACTTCACAAGCCTAGCCAATAATACCTAGGATATGAAAGTATTATATCTTAATTCCCCAGATATGGGATGGGGTGGGATGGGTAGTGGTTCTTCGCGTGTCGGAGCCCTGTGTCATTTTACAGACTGTTTCTGTCCATACATGATATGGGCAGTACCCCATGAGTGAATTTACAGTTACCAGTCAATTTATTCAAATTCTTTTTGAAGAGAGTGAGGGATGTGCTTTGTTTTACAAAGATGCAAAGTTTATTACATAAACAAGGCAGCCTTTTGGATACGAATCTGTCTCTCCAGCAAGTTCTGTTACAGAAAGAAAAAATGTTCAGATCCATGGAACACATTGCCCTAGTATAATTTTCTTCCAAATATGTAACATTTTCCTCAGGGGTGGATCAGAGAATTCCTTGCAGGTCAGACATACTGTAAGTCCCATCTCAGTAAACAATATGAGCTAGAATAAAGGGATTGGACCTTTAGTCAGTCTGCATAAGACATGTGTCACACATTTTGTATTTTTTAGTGAGAAGTCTCTGGGGCCACTCCAATTGGTGTAAGTGTCTGGTTAGGTACATGCAGAAGGGAGCATTGTATTTGATTATTGACCTAATGAGGGCCAAGTACAAAGGCACTGTGACTTCATTTGATCTTGATGCAATACCTGTACTTATAAATTGAGCCATACAGAAGGCTTTTCTCACTACTGTAGCTACCTGCTGGTCAAAGTTTAGGTTACTGTCTAACTGTGCTCATAGGTCCTTCAGCACTGGGTCTGCGTTTAGGGGTATGCTGTCAATATTATAATTTGTAGGGATTTCTGATTTATCAAAGGGTATGATTATGCATTTTTTAGCATTTAGTCTCAGACCATGGTTTTGGCACCAGCTATTTGTCTTTTTAGGCCTGTTTGTAGGATGTCAACATTGGTTGGGGATTTAGTGATTGCTCCCAACTTACAGACATCAGTGAAATTGGTGAACCAGAGGCCCTCAACATTGGCCTTCACTTCAGAAAAGTATATACCAAGCAGGAGGGGTCACATTACTGAGGCCTGTGGGACACTGCTAGTAACAGGTTTCTTATTGGAAGTGGATTCAGCTATCCAGACCACGTGTCCTGTCAGTGAGACAGCTGGCTATCCATCTGAGGATGTAGAGGTTTATGCCAAACTCAGTTTGTTTGCCTATGATCCCCAAGTGGGGGTATTCTGCCAGGTCTAGATAAGTGGTGTGTACCGTTTTACCCTCATCCATGGCCCTGGTGACTTCCTTGAAGAAGTCCACCAGATTGAGCTGGCAAGACGGGTCTATATTATATTGTCAAAATGGTATTACAGTGAATACCATTTCAACAACACATAAAGAGCAAAATTCAAAAACAGCAAAACCCCAGGTCACCAATCTTTTTCCTAGGGAAAAAATAGGTAGACCAACAATACACAACAAACCAGTCAAAAATTTCAAAGTGGGGGACTTTGCCCCCCCCCACACCCCTCCCTAACTAAATATGCCAACTCCAAGATCGCACTACAATGGGGTAAAGAGAAATGTCACATCTTGGGCCAAGTGATTTTTTTCCCTAGGAAAATAATCACTGACCTGAGCTTTCACTGTTTTTGAATTTCACTCTTTATGTGTCATTGAAACGTCATTCGCTGTAATGCCGTTTCGACAATATAATATAGACCCGGCAAGACTTCCCTTTGACAACACCAGTTGAGTCTGGCCCAGTTTTAGGAGGTTTCATATGTCATTATTGATCAGGTCCATGATAATTTTCTCCATGCAAAGACTGGACAAGTTTATGGATATGTAATTCCCTGGTTCAGTTGATCGGCCCCCCTTGTATAGAGGGATGACTTTTGCAGTCCTGCATTTCTCTATGACAAAGCTTGTCCAGAGGCTGTGGTTAAAGAAAGTGTCCAGTAGCCCTGATAGAGTCTATTTTAAGATATTTAAGAAGTATCTTAGAATGTACTTCACCATGAGCTAGAAACAGAACAGCTCACCACCACACAAGGAAAGAAGCCAGTGATTACCTTTATATTTTATTAAAATTATAGTCCAGTCCAGTATTAGATCCACAATGTAGTCCCACAAAACAGGTAAAATAAGCACACAATGGATCAAATAAAATCTGGTTAGCAGCAAATACAAAGCATAAAATGCAGATTAACGTAACCAAAATAGGCAGTATTCCAATAGAGGCTGACCGAAATGTAAACCATAAAGTTGCAAATTCAATCCACAGAAATTCGCTTCATACATTTTTATTTGCTCACAAAATACAATAAAGTTCAATAAAGTGCAGACTCCCCTAGTGCCTCAGCTCTTCGGCCTTTCCTTGTGTGGTAGTGAGCTATTTTGGAATGTAGTTGGGATCCATGGAGGCTGTGTTTTTGGCTTTAGTGAGCACAGTAAAGACTTGTTCCCTTATAATGACTGGTAGGATGCTGGTTGCAGGTATTTCTTTGGGTGTGGTAGGAGGTGATTGGGGAGACGTTTGAACTGAACATGTCAGCCAGCAGGTTTGCTATGGTTTCAGGCTGGGTGTAAGTACTGCCATTGATGATTAACTCAGCACATAGCTGAGCATTTCCCCTGATCTTATGAACATACTTAAAACAAGCCTTATGGTTATCTTTCTCCTGGGAGGCTATCTCTGCCTTGTAGTTTCATTTGGTAGATTTGAACAGCTCTCTAATTTGTTTGCTTAGACTGGTAAGTGTCTTTTTGCACTGATTTGCCTATTCCTTATAGGCTTTGGAGAGGATTTTTTTTCTTTTTGTTGAATAGCCTATTTATGCTAGAGGTCACCAACCAAGGTGGTTTATTTTTGCAAGTAATCATAGGTTTGACGCAGACAGGTACTGCCTCCTCTGTGTAACTATGAATGTGGTTGTAAAGTGCTTTTGTGTACAGCCCAGACTAGGCCTCAGTGGCATCCAGGTTTGGAGGGGCTTGAAAGTTTTATAAGCTGTCACTTAGTTTGAGTTAATTGGCCTTAGCAAAGTTCTTAACAGGTTTGGAGTTTAATGGGGGTTCTAGGTTAGTTTTAATACTAAAGGAGATCATTTTGTAGTCAGATCTTACCAGGGAGAAGTTAATGCATGGGAGGGAGCAGCATCCCTGCATATTCATGAATACTAGGTCTAAGATATTTGTACCTCTAGTTGGGGAGTTAACTAGTTGCTCCAGGGTGTTTGCATTGACAAAGTCCGCAAACCTCTGAGCAAGTGAATTATGGATTGTAAAAGTCTCAAAGTTTATGGAGGGGTAGATGAAGTCATCTATAAGTATGTTTTTTGGCTGAATGGTAACAGATTCCAGTAGGTTTAGGTAGGAGGTCTGGTTTTACTGACCCATGTTAGGGTAGCTGAAGCTATCAAGAATATGATGGGGGGGGTCACACCTCTGGTTACTTTACTATAAATTAGCTCAAGCGAGTCATGTTGGATCAGTCTAGCAGTGTGCTTGTCCTTTATAAACACTGAGAAACCTCCTCCCTTTGATTTATCCTGAGCTGATGGGGATCAAAATATATGAAAGGCATTGTAGCCTTTGAGAGCCAGGGTGCTTTCTATGGTTCTGAACCATGTTTCTGTGACTGCACATATGTCTGCATTCTCCAGGGTGAGGAGTGCTTCCAGGGAGTGCAGTTTTTTTTTAAACTTCTACCATTTAACAGCATTGCCTTTAGGTAGTTGTGAGTGATGTTTGTATGTTGGAGGGGTTAACAACTTGGCACGGCCTAAAAAAAGGATAGATAAAGTTTTTGCCAGTATCTGGAAACCAAGTGGTGACAAGTGCAAACCATCTCTGGCATAGCATAGTGGTTTGCTGATCATGTCTCCCCAGGGTGACAGATATTGGATCCCCTTGTTGTGACATTAGAAACTAAGTCAATTATTGAAGTCAATCATTTTTTGCTGGTACTGTGACATCATCATAGGTGAAGGTAGGATGTTGCTCAAGGCTCGATTCATAGCCACCTGGGACACACATTGAGAGAACGCCATCATTTCTCTCTTCATATAACCCAGTGAGGTACATCTTAGGTTGTTTACATCCACATGGAGTATGACTGTGTTATACTGGTGCTTATTTATTTTATTTATTTATTTGACATTTGTTTACCATGAAAGCCTGACTGGGTACGAGCCCATTTTCAGTGGAGGCCTGAGCAGAAAAACTCCACAGTACAATTTAAACAGAATTACACATCAACATTTGTTTACAAAACCTAAGACGATCACACAGGCGTACAATTTTTTTAATACAATAAAAGAAGAAAATAAGCAAAAATAAAGCAAGCAATAAAGCTGAATATACAATATAGATGATAGAAGAGAGTTCATAATATGTATTTTACATGATAATGCATTAAAATATATTAAAGAATAAGTAATACATCATAAAAACTATATACACTCTCTGGCAAGAAACGTCAGTAGTAAATTTCAGTCATAATTTCTGGGATAAAGGTTAGTGTAAGAATAGAGAGAAGGAACATTAGAAGGTTAAGGAATTATAGAAGGGTTAGGCTAGAAAGTAGGGAGATGGTTTAAACTTATGGTTTAAAGACCTAAGTGCATGCATGATTTGGCAGATCCTGGCTCCAGACAGACAGCTCACTGTGATCTTCTCCTTGTTTAGCCTGGTTAGAATGTTTGGTGTGTGGCGTGTTATCTTAAGGGTTGGAAGCGGGGCTACTATGATTTTCAGATTTATGTGTTTTATGAGGTGCTGTCTTTTTTGAATGTGCGCATGACCACTGAGAGATGCTTTTGGGAGGTCTTGGAGGTTTGAGTAGATTACAAGTGAATACTTCCACATATGTGGGTCTATGTGTTTGTTCCTTTGTGTTGGTAGTGAGTGTTTTGGGTGTAATGCTAACTACCTGGCTTGCATTTTTCATCTGTTTATGTGAGAGCTTTGCCTCCAATGACATTGTGTAGTACATCTCTTGCACACTGTGTTTGTCTGTTCTAAAATTAAATGGTTGTCAGTGAGCATTGGGCAGTTACTACACTGCCTCAGGATGCCTATCTCCCCAGGCCAGAAACAAAGATGACAGGGAAGCACTTATCCATTTTACCATATCCTTAATATATGGGAAGGAGTAGGGGAGAGTCACTTAAAGGTCAAAGTGAGAGTGTTTAGTAGTGTATTATTAGATGACTTGCAGTGGTGTTGCTCTCTGCATAAACTGGCAGCTCTTCGAGCAGCTGTAACAGTGGGTGACTATGGAGAGTGTTTCCTATAGAGGTTTGCTTATGAACAAGGTACAGAGAACCATGTTTGAACAATACCAAATGCAAGGCTTTTATAGCAGCAGGATGAAAGACTTTTACAGCAGTTAAGCCCTAATGCCAATCAGATGAGCATACAATAAACCTCTTAAAATACAGAAAAAACACACAATAAACCTTCCACCAGCAGTTTCCAACTCAGATGGGTTTAATTCAGCTCTCTACTCCCAACAGAGTGCAAAAGAACCTTCTTAATGTAAAATGAACTGGTTTTGAGCTCAAGTGCAGTATCAAAAGCTTTACAACAAAAGTCAGAATTCCTGCAGTATCAGGAATCCTTAGAAATAAGTTCATTAACCCTGAGAAATGTTTTCAAAATACAGAAAAAAGTATGCAACATAAGAGAACTGTAACAATACAGAAAAACTTTGCAAAACTTAGAAATATTTTGGCAGACCCAGGAGAACTTTTACAAACACAGAACATTTTTGCAGTATCAGATGTAGTTAAGAAATATCAGGACGATTTGAAAGTTTTATACTTAATATTTTCAGTTCAGACATTGAGGTGGATTTTAATCCTTTACTTGAAAAAAAAAACACATTAGAAAATGTTTGTTCTTTCAGATCTGCAAATAAGTGCTCGGGAGTACAAATTCATTTAAAAGGGTGTAACCTAAGCTCAATATGTGGGAAAACACCATCACTGAATGACAACGCCCATGCAAAAACTCTCACAAGCAAATCAAACAAGCCTCACCAAGGATCTCCAGCCACTCAACCCATTGATATATTTACAAAAAAAGTATTCACAGCATTAAATTAAATCAAAAAACACAAAAGCAACTTTTAAAAGGATATGAGACATCACATGTGGAACTCCTTGCAACAATGATTTGCGAATGAAACTAAAGAACAAATGCTTCCAAACATATGAACTACTAAATTATGTACAGAAATCACCTTAAACTCGTCAAACATTCACAACAGCACCACAACATCCATTCACCTAACCATACAGCCATCCATTTCAGACTTAATCAATCAAAATATGGCAGTTAAACTTATTTATCTATGCACTTACTCAGAAATTATTAAATCTTGCAATGTAAGTCTTATAATAGTCAGAGACATCTAAAACCTACATTTGTTTTCCTTTTTAAACAAACATCATCCACTGTCTGTCAATAAAAATTCTATATTGCTGTAAATAAAATGAATAAACTTCATATTTTACATTATTTATATATTTATACAGAGTTATGACTATAAGCTAATAATTATAATTATAGCAATTAACATTTCATCAGTACATCTACCCACCTCAAATAAATCAAATAAAAATAAGCAAAGCAAAGGGTTTTACCTTGTGAAGTGTAATACTTTGTACTACTTCAAAGCATTACATATGTATATTTAGGAACTTAATAACATATTACAAATATAAATAATTGATTTGCTCACTTCTCACTTAGTTTTTACTATTCTTTAAATGACCATCTATTTCTAGTAGCATTTGTCTTGAAGGAAGGTAGGAAATCTTCAGTCCATTTCTTCTACTTTATCTAAAAGTTTATTTTACTGTATATAAGCAAGAGCATTTTCTAAGGAGTAAGTCTTCTGACCGTCAGGTAAAATAGTTTTATTTTAACAAGAAAAATAAGTTGTGCTTTAAAGTTGTTTTTTTTTTTTTTTTTTTTTATGAGAGGTACACAAGCTTTTCTTTTTCTCATGACCAAGAAAGAATAGGCATTGTCAAATTTTATGATATCTTCTTTTATTTTGATTGGAGATTTGCCCACACAGTTTTCAGAACTAAGTTGTTATCTTGGCTAGAAATAACACTTACAATTACTGACCTTGCAGATGGAGGGTTTTTCCTTAAGGAGTTTTTAGAAAGTGATATGTGTGCCCTCTCTATTTCAAAAGAAAAGGCTTCAGTCAAGTTTAGAGGTTTTGGCACCAAGTATGCAACTGAACCATGTTATCCCCTTCTTGTTTTCCTAGAATACTGTATATTCCTATGTTGTTTCTTCTAAAAATTCTTTCCAAGTTCTCTAATTTTTCCAGGTATAAAATGTTCTGTTTAAGAACAAATTACATGTGATTTTTATTCTCAGTTATTCTTCCATCTAGACCATTCACAGCTTCTATACCTGAAATCTGTAGAGACTGCTGCTTGATGACTTCTTCATAGGTTCATAGGTTGGTACTAGGCTATCAGCCCTAGGGCCTATACAAGCCTAGCCATAACAGTTCCCTGGCTATTTCTTCCCACATTATTTACTTTCCTGGACCCCTGTCTAGCAGGGCGACTGACGTGATCCCTGGGGTGAATTTCCTTTCTCCCATCCAATCATCAAGGTTCCTCTTGAAGAGGTCCAAAGAGGCACTCTGCTTGACATGTATGGGCAATCTATTCCAGAGTCTGGGGAGTCTCTGGGTCAGGAACCTATCCCTCCAGCATGTTTTGTTTATTGTGATGACAAGGTTTAGATCCCTGGAGCATGTAGCTCTGAGGGATTGGGATTTCTTTAAGTATAGCATGTCCAACAGCTCTGGGTTTGACATGGCCTTGTATGTTAAGCAGAGATCGCCTCTGAGTAGACGATATGCGACAGAGTATAGCTGGAGTTTTTTAAGGCGGTCAGCGTAGGGCATCTGCTTTAGGCCTGTGATTCTTTTAGTGAGGTATTTCTGAGGCCTTTCCAGTTGTTGCAGATGTCTTGAGAGGTACATACCAAATGGGGCGTTGTATTCTATAATGGGTCTAATGAGGGATGAGTACAGTGGGACAATGACCTCTTTTTCTGGATGAAAAGCCCTTCATGATGAGGTGTGCCACATAGAAGGATTTCCTGACTGTTGTGGCGATGTGGTTATCGAAAGTGAGACCACTGTCCACCTGTGTCCCTAAGTCTCTTATCACACTTTCTGTGTTTAGTGTACTGCCACCTATATGGTAATTCATGGATACATGTTTTTTCCCAAAGGGATAACAATACATTTCTTGGCATTGAGCTTGAGCCCATGGCTCTGGCATCAAGCATCTGTTTCTGTAAGGCCCTTTTGTAGAGTATCCACATCATTTGGGGATTCAATAATGGCTCCCAGTTTGCAGTCATCTGCAAACTTTGTTAGCCAGAGTCCCTTAGTGTTGACCTGTACTTCAGAGAAGTAGATGCCAAACAAGAGCGGCCCCAGGACTGAACCCTGAGGTACTCCACTTGTCACTTGTCTGGAGCTGGATTTGGAGTCGGCTACTTTTACAGTGTGGGTTCTATCAGTAAGCCATTTAGCAACCCATTGGGTGACATAGGGATTAATACCCAACTTAGTAAGTTTATCTATGAGTGGGGGATGGTGTCAAAGGCCTTGGCAAGGTCTAGATAGGCTGTGTGGACCACCTTACCCTTGTCCATGGCTCTGGAGACTGATTCAAAGAAGTCAATCAGGTTCAGGAGACAAGATCGGCCCTTCACAAACCCAAACTGGGTGGGGTCCAGTGTTTGAAGGTTGCCAATGTCTTTGTTTATAAGTTCCATGATAATACGCTCCATGGCCTTGCAGATAAGGCTTATCGGACTGATGGGACGGTAGTTTCCGGGATCCAAGGTGGATCCCCCCTTGTGGATTGGGATAACTGTAGCTCTGCGCCACTCAGTGGGCACAAAACCTGAGGTGAGGCTATGATTAAACATGACACTTAGGTGAGGTGCCAGTTCATATTGTAGTTCATGTAGTACACAGCCCGGGATGTCATCTGGTCCCATGGATGCTGTATTCTTGGCTTTAGAGAGTGCGTTTTGTACCTGTGTGGCCGTTATTACTGGAATTTGGCAATCTTCTGGTATTGAGATGGGCCATTTAGAGGGGGAGGGGGGTGAAGTTGGCACTGAATCGATATGCCAGGATATTGGCAATATCCTTTGGATCAGTATATTTATTGCCATTCTGTTTTAGCTCAGAGCAGATCTGAGCATTGCCATTTAGATTCTTGACATAGTTATAGAATGCTTTGTGGTTGTCTTTGGAATCTTTGGCAATTTTATTTTCATAACTAGCTTTGGAGGATTTTATGAGGCATCTCAGTTTCTTACTGAGGCTAGTAAGGGAGTTTTTGCATCCTGGGATTTTCCTCTTTTCTGCAAAAGTTTCTTCCTTTTGTTGTAAAGTTTGTTTATGGCAGGGGACCACCAGATTGGCTTCCTTTTTGGATGAGAGCATTTTGGTTCTATTTGGGATGGCACGATTCATGCATGAGTGGATGTGCTCATACAGTGCCTTAGTGTAGGATTCAGCAGTTGAACTTTCAGTTCCCGCCTGCATGGGTGTCATGAAGTTTGTCACTTCTGACTTGAGTAGCATGAAGTTGGCTTTGGAGAAGTTTTTTATGGTGGTTTCTTTACTGGGGGGTGGGGGTGGGATGTGGATGTTAAGGATGATTTGCTTATGGTCAGACCTGACTAACGAGGGGGTGACCATAGGTATGGAGCATTGATTTGCCATGTTGGTAATGACCAGGTCTAGGATATTGGAGCCCCTGGTGGGACTATGGATTAGTTGATCCAGGGTGTTGGAATTTATGAATTCCAAGAACCGTTGTGAAAAGGTGTTGGGACATGAGTAGTTTTCCCAGTTAATGGCAGGGTAGTTAAAATCACCCAGTATTAGGGTGTTTGGTTCTATCTTAATATTTTCCAGTATCGGTTCTATCTTAATATTTTCTCTCAATACATCACTTGTTTTATGTTGTCAGTTGTATTATCTAGTTTATCTATTTTCAATGAAAGTTCATGTATGTTGCTGAGAACAGACTGTATGTCTTTTTTCATAGTAGAATCTTGAGAATTAGATTTGAAGTGGCTTATTTTGTATACAACAAAATCCTTTTTATTTCTCTGATAGAAAAAGATGGTATAAAATACTCAAAATGTGATATTTTTTGTTAAAATTATTTCAAGTGTTTAATTATATAACCACCTTATTTTAAGAAAACATCTTTGATTTTTAGTAAAGAATTCTTGTCAAAAATATTGAAAAGAAGCAGAGCAAAAGATTAGTGCTGTTAACTGCATTTTGGCCATGCTCCCATTGTGTTTTTTTTTAAGTTGACTATGTCATTAGTTGACCCATAGATAAGTACTGAGCTAGCTGCCCTTGAGGGTCATTTTAAGCCTAGCCAGTTTCCCTTTTTGTGAGTAAATTAAAGTAACCCATTTGGTTTTTGACTCGCCTTACCCATCCATGGTCGATAATTATATATTATCCCTAGTGAGAATAACTGGGATTATACCATAGGTAATTTGAAGGGACCCATGAGTGGAATAAAGCATTTAGGAGCTGCATTTGTCCATTATTAGTACAGGGTGCAGATCTGCGGTAAATTTTCTGTTTCACATCCATAGATCTAAGTTGCATTTGAAAATGGACAGGGATAAGCTTTATTTTCTGTGGATGAGGAGTCTGTTCCATAGTAGTGGTATCCTCTGAAAAATATACCTGTCCCTCCAAACCATTCTGTTGATATTGCAGAAGAGCGGTATATCCCTAGACTGAGTATTTTTGATGCCATTTGATTTGCTGGTGTGCGCTAAATCCATTAGTAATGGGTCTGAGGCATACTTTTCAAGGTCTTAGAGCAAGAAATGTAAGGGGATCCAGTATCTGTCTGCCTGGCATGACACAATTGACAGACCTCGATGCTTTGCCAGAGATGGCCTGCATGTGTCACCCCTGTGCTTCCGGATACTGGCCAAGGCTCTTGCCACCCCTATAGTGCCTTTTTAGGCAGTGTTGCAAAGACCAAATCACCACCGTAACAGCTACAAACAAATGGAATCTGAGGGTCATGCTGCTCAATGCTAGAAGTCTAAATCTCAAAATGCACTCACTCGAAGCACTCCTTAAAATGGAGAGCATTGACATTTGTGCTGTAACAGAGACCTGGTTCAAGGTAGTAGAAAGCACACCTGCACTACCAGGCTATAACTCATTCCACACCTTTCTGCCCCAGAACTTGGACCAAAGCTCCAAAGGCAGTGGTGTTTCCATATTCATAAAGGATGCACACATCTCCAGACTGGTAGCCCAACATAACGCATCAGAGATACTTCATGTGCAGCTAACATTGAGTAAGACAGCGATTCAGGTCATAGCCTGCTATAGGTCTCCAACCATGACCCAAGACTCACACATTCCTAAGCACCCTGGAGAATATTAGGGTGCAACCTAACACTCTCATACTGGGCGACTTCAACTAACCCTCCATTAACTGGGAAAACTACTCATGTACCAATACCAATACACTTGCCTAACATTTCCTGGAATTCATTAATTCCAATGCCCTTGATCTGCTTGTTCTTACTCCCACTAGAGGTAGCAACATCCTTGACCTGGTCATTAATAACATTGGTGACTGTTGCTCTATACCAATAGTCAACACCTCCCTGGTTAGATCCGACCACAAACTAATCACCTTGGAAATCCACATTCCTCCCACCCCCCACCCACAAAGGTAACCACCATGAAAAACTTCTCCAAAGCTAACTTTGAGCTCCTAAAAACAGACGTGGCTAACTTCACAGCACCCATGCAATTGGAGAACAGCTGCATGACTGCCAAATCATACACTAATGCCCTGTAAGAACACGTACACAAATGCATGGATCTCACCATACCCAATAGAACCAAGACAATCTCCTCCAAAAAAAGGAAGCCAGTCTGGTGGTCCCCTGCCATAAACAAACTCTACAACAGAAGGAGGAAACTGATGCAAAATAAGGTGAAGTCCCAAGACTGGAAAAACTCCCTTATCAGCCTCAACAAAAAGTTGAGATCTCTCATCAAATCCTCTAAAGCTAGCTATGAAAACAGAATTGCAGCAAATAGTAAAGACAATCAAAAGGCCTTCTATAGTTATGTTTTATTTATTTATTTTATTTAATTATTTAACATTTGTTGACCGGGAAAGTCCGACTAGGTTCCACAGATCCTGTTTTCAGCGGATGCCCGGGGAGAAATGCTCCAGAAGCATGTCTTTAGAAATAAAGAATTTCCATGGCAATACCCAGATTTGCTCGGAGCTGTTGTACAATGGCACCTCCTATACCAAGCCAACAGATATTGCCAATAAACTGGCTGATAGATTCAGTGCCTTTACCCCTCCCCCAAAGAACCAATCACAATACCAGTAGATTGCCAGGCACCAGTATTACTGCTGCACAGCTTAAAATAGCACTGTCCAATGCCAAGAATACAGCTTCTATGGGACCTGACAATATCCCTGGCTGTGTTATACATGAACTACAGAGTGGGCTGGCACCTCACCTGTGTGCCCTGTTTAATCACAGCCTCATCTCAGGCTTTGTCCCTACTGAATGGTGTACTGCTACAGTCATCCCTCTCCAGAAAGGTGGAGTCACTACAGACCGTGGAAACTATTGCCCCATTAGCCTGACAAGTCTGATATGCAAAGCTATGGAACGCATCATCATGGACCTAATAAACAAGGATATAGGGAGTCTCCAAACTCTAGATCCCACACAGTTTGGTTTTGTGAAGGGTAGATCAAGCCCACTCAACCTGGTCGACTTCTTTGAGTCAGTCACCAGAGCTTTGGATGAAAGCAAGGTGGTTCATACAGCCTACCTTGATCTGGCCAAGGCCTTTGATACCATTCCCCACTCAGGAATCATAGAAAAACTCACTAAGCTAGGCATCAATCCCTATAGCACTAGGTGGGTTGCAAACTGGCTCACAGGGAGAACCCACAGTGTGAAAGTAGCTGACTCCAAGTCAGACTGCTGACCAGTCATGAGTGGAGTCTCACAAGGTTCAGTCTTGGGTCCTCTCCTATTTGATATCTACTTCTCTGAAGTTCAGGCCAACATGAATTGACTCTGGCTGACAAAATTTGCAGACAATCGCAAGTTGGGAGCCATAATTAACTCCCCAAGTGATGTTGACATCCTACAGAAAGGCCTCACTAAGACCAAAAACTGGTGTCAGAACCATGGCCTTAAGCTCACTGCCAAAAAATGTGTCATCATCCCCTTTGGGAAAAACCCTGTTCCCATGAATTACCACATTGATGGTAGTGAACACAGAAGGCATCATAAAAGATCTGGGAACACAGGCTGACAGCAACCTCATTTTGACCACCACATTGCCACTGTGGTCAGAAAGTCCTTCTATGTGGCACATCTCATTAATAAGGATTTTGCATCCGGGAAGAAAGAGGTCAATGTCTCCCTTTACTCTTCCCTCATTAGGCCAATCATCGAGTACAATGCCCAATTTGGCAAGTACCTCACTAGACACCTGCAGCAACTGGAGAGGCTGCAAAAGTACCTCACTAAGAGGATCCTAGGCCATAAACACTTGTCCTATATGACAGACTCAAAAAAGTCCAACTATTCTCTGCCTCATATCGCCTACTTAGAGGCGATCTCTGCTTGACTTACAAAGTCATGTCTGACCCAGCTCTGTTAAAAATGCTACATCTAAAGAAATCCCAATCCCTCCATACTACATGCTCCAGACACCTACACCTCATAACCACAATCAACAGAACAAGCTGGAGGGACAGGTTCATAACCCAGAGACTGCGCATGCTATGGAATAGAATTCCCATACATGTCAAGCGAGTGTCTCACTGGCCCTCTTCAAGAGAAATCTTGATGAATGGATGGGAAATAGAAAATTAACCCCAAGGATCACTTCAGTAGCTCTACTCAACGGAGGCACTGGGAACTAAGGATGGGGTGGCAAGATGCCAGGGCAATCCTATGGGCTAGGCTTTTAAAGGCTCGAGGTCCATTAGCCTAGTACATACCTATGAACCTAAATAAGGGGGGCCCAAAAATAGGGACTTTTTTTAATATTGTTTTTACAAACATAAGAATTTAATAGAATAACAGGTTATGCATTAGCATGTATTTTCTGAAGGGTATGAAGGCTGAAATTCAAATGTCTTTTATTAATTTCTGACTGCAGTCCTCAATGATTTTTCATTAACTTTCAAGAAAACCCCAATTTTATGAGGAAACAGACCAAAAATATAAGGCAAAACTCTGCACATTCTGTGGAAATCTGGGCAGTTGAGAGGTATAGTCTAAGGATGTTCTGTATGCCAGGCACAGGTCACCTTCTAGCAGTCTGTAGGGCACTGAGTTTAGTGACAGAGCTTTGAGTCAGTTCATGTGAGACATGTTATTTAGGCCTTGTATGTATGTATCCTTTTAGTTAGGTATCTCTGTTGGCATTCCAGGTGTTACATGTGTCTGGACAGATACATGTCAATGGGGGAATTATATTTAATGATTAGCCTAATGAGGACTGAGTAAAGTGGGACAATGACATCCCTAGATCCAGACACAATCCCTTTGGTGAAAGCTGTGCAATATAGAAGGGGTTTCTTGCAACAACAGACACATGTCAGTCAAAGCTTAGGTCACTGTCAAGATAAGTTCCTAAATCTGTAACTGGGTCAACTCTTATGGCCATATTGTCAATGTGGTAGCTCCCTGGAGTCGATGACTTCTGAAAGGATACAGTAATGCATTTTTTCGCATTTAGTTTCAACCATGATTTTGACACCAGTTATTTATTTGAGACAAGCCTACCAGCAGGATAGCTGTTATTTGGGGAGTCAATGACTGCTCCTAGTTTGCAGTCATCTGCAAACTTAATCAGCCAGAGCCTTTAGAAATTGGCTTTTACTTCAGAAAAGTAGAAGACAAACAGAACAGGTTCTAACACAGAATCATTGGGACTGCACTTGTGACTGGTCTCTTTGTGGAGGTAACTTTCCCTATTTTGATTATCTGCATCCTATCTGTGACCCAGTTGGCAATCCAGCACATGACACAGAGGTGATATATGAGTGTGTATATAATGGGGAAATGGATTACATGTGTGTGCATGTGTGGATGTGCACATGTGCATATACAGCTAGTGATGCTTCTGCCAATCTGTGGTTGGGTAACTTTTTCATGTAAAAAAAAAATCCTTTAAAATATCCGTATTGTACAGTGCAACCAACAAAACTGTCTTTCTATTAATCTGGTATAAAAGACTCTCTTTAATGTATGTGTATTGCACAGTGCAGTTAATTAGTCATTTTAAATCCTGAGATTTCCCTGTTATAAAATTATAAATGCTTTTTGCATTAATAGATATTTTGCACATTTTCATAATAACTTTGTAAATGTAACAATGGAGCTTTCCTTCATGGGTAACAATTGAAAAAGTGTTTTATTTTCCAGTTGGACTTTCTCTGTAAAAAACATAAATAAGAAAGAAAATAAACAGTGGAAGTGATGGGCTGAAGCTCCAGGCTCACTAGTATGAAATAGCCCTGCTATCACTGTTTCCACTTTAGTGTGAAATCCTGTGCTGTTCAAACACTAAACAAGCCACTTATACATTTTAGCTCCATATTCACTAGATACATAACCTAGCACTGAGAACAGGTGAGACAGATTCTGGCTAAACTAGCAAGCAAAGAGAGAGAAAAACATTGACACAAGGAAAACAAACACTCCATTTTTTCATTAATCAGTTTATTAACCTTGGGGAGTTTAATTATGGCATTCGTGCACTGCACATGTAAATATGGTAAGTATATGTAAGGAAAACAACTAACATATGAACTGAATGGGAAGACTAATAGCACAGCACAAGGAGCAGACAAGATGTGCTGAAGTGAAAGACAGGAATCAAGCTGATGCAACAGTTCCTGTGCAACACTGGGAAACCAATGGAGACAGTGGGCTTGACAAAGTACGCTACAGCGCTTCTTAAACATATTAAGTGCATTAACATGCCATGCCATGCTTCCTAACACTGGTCATTTGGTGCAGAAAATACATGATCAGCACACATTATTCAATTTGTACTGTGCTTTTTTTACTATTATACAAGATGCAGACATACATAGAATATATTGTGAATGGAGCAGCCGTTTGTGCTTGTCTCATTCTCATTGGCATTGTCTGTATTCATGCTGGTCACCCAACTGTTGTTTACTAGTCTAACAATTATGGAGTATAAAAGGGTTAGAGAGACATCTTAGTGGGTGGTCAGAAGACTGCCCCTCTTTAGCAGCAGTAAGCATTCGTAAGGTAGCTGGGCACATCATTTCAAAAGAGATGATTACTAGGTAGACAGTAAACTGGGGATCCATGCAAAGGGCAAAACATACACAGATGACAAACACTCATAAAAGAGCACATGAGCAAGAGAATATCCCTGATAATGTAATTTTCCATAGTCAGCTATGGGAAAGTGCACTGAAAATGTAATGGAGGAGGAAAAGACACTGCAGAAAGGAAATGGTTTGTCATTAAACACATCACAACTATAATTATGACTGGGAAAAAACATTATAGAAAGCATTAACATGCAGTGAAAAGCTACAGATTTCTTTGGACACATACTGAAACCCATAGCGACCTTAGCTAATAATAGGCTGAATAAGCATAACATATAAATAGAACTGTGATAGTTGTGATGTGTCCTGAAAAAACAGGAAGAAAGGGATAGAGACATAGTTTTATACAAAGTTGCTAAACATGCAATCCATAAGGCCATTACGGAGTCTAGCCAAAATTCACAATTTCCACAAAGCACTGATAAGTTAAATGACTTGCTCAATGTCAGATAGTATGAAAATGAAGATGGAAAAATTCAAACCATGTACTCTTAGCACTGGAGGAAGAGCTGTAGTCCTCTGTACTGACTGCCAGACATATCAAAAGTTCAGTTATAGGAACAGGAATTGGCTACTGCATGCCTCAGTTCACTGATGGTGCAGTTTCCTGCAGAAGTACACAGAGTCATTTTTAAGTCTTACACAGCCCAGAGCATGAGTAGTACTTGTGTCATTACCAAAGGAGTCAGTTTTGCTAAAGACTGATTGTGTTATACATTAACAGATCAGTTAATGAAAAGAATAACATTAGAAGGGAAAATCATAATGTCAGAAGGTCCACAAAAGATGTTTATTGAGTGCTGATTTTGTTTGGTATAATATAACACTTCATCAGAATATCTTTTAACACACGAAAACCATCGCCCATTCACAGAAAGTCGAAAGGGAGAATAAACCATGTGTCTAGGGGAAGAGGGTGGTTAAAATCTACTATGAAGTGTGTGATGCTGCCTATAGCAACACAAATTATTTTTACTGGTTTGCCTTTTATTCATTTTTATAATGTCAGAATGGATATGTGCTGCACAAAAAAATAAAAACGTTATCCAAAGTTAAGGAATAGAAAGCTGGTAATACTTGGCAGCAGAATTACAGAACAACATAGTAAGCAGAAAAAGAATGTAACAGTAGTTATAAAACAAATGCAACTGATAATGAATTTCCTGCAATATTTAACACACCCTCCTCCCCTAAAAAACATACACTGCAGAGACCTGGAAATAAAATTATTTTCCAGTCTTTTAATTTTATTCTGTCATTATCAAAGAGTCAGGTTTGTAGAGGAGTGATTTTCCAGTACTCTAACAAATAACTGTATGAGCAGAATAACAAGAAAAGAGAGAAAATATAATGCTACAAGACATCTGTGCCTCAGAACAAATAGCTATCCAAGCTTGAGAAATAAAACGTTGATCATATGTTGTTGTAGACTTACTTAGTAAGGGAAAAAAGATGGTATTATAAAACAAATAAAAATAAAGTATTTTCTACAACATTCTAGTATAAAAATAAATACTTAGAAATAAAATGTCTCTACTGCAGCCACTGAGGACCAGCTTTATTCTCAAATCCCTTCCTTTCCACTTATGCTGCCACATATGAAACTGCAAGAACCTCTAAGTGCAGTGACAGTTTTGACACCTCAGAAATAGTGTGCTGGGAGGGGACTGTCAATTCATCTTGAACTACAAAAGGATACTTTGAACAAAGGCCTGCAATTTAGGTACTTTTTTGTTTGCAGCTGTATAGACAAACATAAATGAGGTTCATTCCAGGAAAAAAAAAGCAGTTCAATTACAAATGATATATAAGATGACAGTGACTGACTCTAATCCCATTATATGTCAGATGTGATGGGAATAGATCACTACTTCCTTATGTCTAGCATGACTCATATAAAGCAGACATGAAGTGTATTATGGTATAAAGGACTGAAGAAAACCACTATCACATTGATATGGTAAGTCCCATTAGCAGACATTTGTGGAAAACATATTAAAAATCTGTAAGAAGCACTCAAGTGATTTTGAGGTGTTAAAATAGCTCAGAAAACAGAGTGAAAACAAAATTAATGTTTTTACTTCTAATATGGAGTTCTCCTTTAAACAATCTTAGATGTAAAAGAATCCAGTGCTTTGTTTAAAGGAAAATTTCTCCCTCTCCTACAGTTTAACTCAATCCTTAGGTTTCCTTTCTCCCTAGAATATGGTTCCAGTACTGTATTTGTACCAGAAACCTGCTTGTACTTTTTGAAATTTGCATTTCCTTGCCTTGGAATCAAAGGAAGGGAAAGCTCACATACATTTTTTATGCTTAACTTCTCACATACTTTGCAAAGTAATTTGTCTCTGTCTGCATGACATACCATAGATACAGATAAATCTGTAGTTTACCCTGCCAGGTACTGCTGTCAATCTTAGATGAGCTATTAATCCTGCTAATGTCAGGAGCACAGCAGTTTTTCACTGTTTATATTGCAGAGAGGATGAGAACTTAACACTCTCCTTTCATAGCAAAACAACACAATTAGGTCAGTCAGGGGTTTAATGGCAGTTGTCACATCTTCTGACAAATTTATAAAGTAGCATCACAATATTGAAATGCTAAGTTTTAAATGGTCACATATAAGTTTATTTGTTAAGATAACTTAAATGTAATATCAAAGATTTCTGTGACATTTAGAGAAAAGTCAGGAAATATTTTTTTCTTGTAAAATATAATACATTTACCATTTTCAAGCCACAACCACCCCCCCCCTACACACACATACAGGGCAGAACTGCAGAAAGAGAGGCAGGTGGCAACTCTATCAACTAGGTGCACTGATAATGTTCATAAAAAGGTCTTTGATGATTTTTTTGTGACATCCTTCTAGATGGGGACGTGGATCTGGTACACACATATCCATGGAAAGAGATTTCCATTGACTTTGAGTCAGTCCTTACAGTGGTAGAGTGCATGAGAATTTTCTAGTCCACAAATGAAATGTATCCATTGATTGAAACCATAATATTTCATTTTATTTTTATTTATTTTACATTTGTTGACCGGGATAGGCCAACTGGATATATGCCCATTTTCAGCAGAGGCCCGGGGAGAAAAGCTCCAAGATAATAATACACATTGAACATTTAATAAATGCTAGTTTCAAGCAGATTACAGTCATAAGCAATGCCAGAATTTAGCACATATAGTACTAACTTATTATAAAACACTTTACAAAGCATAACATTATTTTCAAAGTTATATATACATAACATTACATTCAGGTTTAAGACACATTGAGCAGCAGTTATATAATTGACCCTTCCTGAAATGGTGTGGTAGAAAAAAGTTATAAGTTGTTGAAGGTAAGGCACCTAAGTAATAGAGAGGTCACTAGTCGGGGTTAGTGCAAGGACATAACCAATGAGGTTTTAAGTATTTCTTGAGTTTGTTTTTGAATCAAGTTAGTGAGGGTTCTAGGGTCAAGTCAGCTGGGAGTCTGTTCCATGTTTTTTCCAAAAGAGTTGGCAAACAGAAAGTCCCCAGCTGAGTAGCTGGATTTGTATGTTTGAATTAGGAGTCTAGTGGATGTTCGCATTGGCCGGCTGCTGGTGTAGGGGCTGATAATATTTTTAGTGCAGGTGTATTTTCTGGTTAGTAAAGGACTTTATGACTTTATAGCTGGTTGAACTGCAGTAGGCTAGACAGTTCAAGCCATCCTAGGCAATTTAGGTTGTGGCAGTGGTGTGTCTGGTAGGCTGTGCCAGTAGCAAATCTGGCAATGTGGTTATAGCAGGATGATAGTTTATTAAGATCTGTTTTGTTTAAGTTGGAGAACAGAGGTGAGGCATAGAGAAGAGTTGATAGTAGATGGGAATGGGCAATCGAAGATCTAACAAGTGGGGTGAGAAAAGGTTTGACTCTGTAAAGAGAGCCAAGTTTTTTTATTAATGGTTTTGATGGTTTGATTGATATGGGCATCAAACTTCAGGTTGTTATGAACTATAACACCCAGTAGTTTAGTTTGGGATTCTGGGGAGATAATAGTGCCATTGTTAGTGGTTATGTTGAAGGATGGAAGGGGGGTTTTGTGTGTGGGGGAGAAGAGGAGCAGCATAGTTTTGTTGGGGTTTAGGATTAGATGTTGATTGGAGAGCCATTTTTCCACTGTTTTGAAGGTATTTGGGGTTAAGGGGAATAAAGTAGCTGGTGAGGTGTCAAAACAAATCAAGGTGGAGCCATCCGCATATTGAATGCTGGTAGCATCTGGGATGACTGAATGAAGGTCATTGATAAATATGGAGAAAAGAAGGGGTCCTAGTATTGAGACCTGGGGGACTCCTAATGTAATGGGTAGGCAGGATGATAGCTTGTCCTGCCATAGGACTCCCTGTTGCCTGCCCTACAGGCAAGATTGAAACCATTGTAGTGCATGTCATATATGGAGAAGTGCTTCAAGGTATTTATAAGCATTTTGTGGTCAACCATGTCAAAAGCCTTGGAAAGATCTAGAAAGAGTGCTGAGGATAGTTTGTTATTATTAAGGTTGTGGTTAATGACGTTAGAGAAAGAGAAGAGGGCAGAAGTAGTACTGTGGTGTGGCTTAAAGCCATGCTGAAAGTTGGAGAACAGCTTGTTCTGTGTGAGGTAGTGCATGAGCTGTATGTGTACACACTTCTCCATAATTTTAGCTAGATGTGACAGAATAGCTATGGGTCTAAAGTTTGACAGTTCAGTAGAACTGCCTCCATTATGGAGAAGTATGACATGGGTGATTTTCCATATAGTGAGTACAGCAGCTTCAGATATAGCTCTGTTGATCAAGATTGAGATGGGGTATGCTATGGTGTCAGCAGCCTTTTGCAGAAAGTCTGCTGGGAGGAGGTCGGCAGTCAGGGTGGTGGGTCTTAGTTTCTTAAGTAGGGCATAAATAAGTTGAGTAGGAACAGGTTGGAAGGTAAAGTATGTTTGGGTACTGGGTGTGGCTGCATTAGAATTAGGAGCCATTGGGAGAGAGTTGGGTGGCTATAGTCTGGATAGTCTTTATGAAGAAACTGTTGAAGTTATTAGCAATGCCTACTGGGGATTTTGTTGGGACGCTGAGGGGGGTGGAGTGGCAGTTTGGCCTGGGTAGAGTAGTTTGTTTATTCCTGCCCAGAACGTTTGAGGTTTGTTTTGGTGTTTTTGCAGAATATGGTAGTAGTAGTTCTTTTTGTCTAAGTTTATGGATTTTTTGTGTCATTCCTTAGCTGTCTAAATCTTAGTTGATCAAGTGATCATCTTACATGCATGTACAAAAACATACGAGTGTGTGTATATAATGGCGAAATTGATTATATGCCCATGTGTGTACTTCATGTCCTCTAAATAAAAACAAATCAAAATAGAAATTTTGTGAAACTGTTTATGTGTATCTGCACATAAACACACACACACACACACACACACACACACACACACATATATATATATGTGTGTGTATGTGTGTGTGTGTGTACGTGTATATAAAATTAATGTAGCATATATAATACTATATGTGGAATGTGGTACAGTGTGAATACATCTAGACAGAAATATGCAATAGATATTTTTGTTAAGTAGTCACGTGCACTTATGTGTACATAAGACACATGTATACAGATGCACACAAATATATACACACACAGTCGGGGTGTGTGTATGAATGTGTGTATTATTTATTTATTTGATATAATCCAAATCAACCTCCTTTCTCCTACTTTCTTCTTCTTCTTTCGGCTTTTCCTGGTTAGGGGTTGCCACAGTGGAACTCCAGTCCGCTAATGATTGGCAGCATATTTTTACGGTGCCAATGTGCCAGCCCGATGCCCAACCTTCAACGAAGGCACGCCCATTCACGCATGTCTTTCGAGCACCAGTTGACCGCGGGGAGGACATGTAGACTCCACATAGAAGGCGCTCCAGCCGAGAATCGAATGGGAGAACTTCTTGCTGTGAGGCGACAACTCTACTGCTGCACCTTTCTACATGCCCCAAATCTTGTTTACCATACTAGTTATTAGGCTTAGCTGCATTGTCTGTTCCATTCTAAATTTTGTAGGTTTATCATGCTTTCATATTATTTTAGGATAACAAAAGTGATGCAAATATAATTATTCCCCCCTGCTTTTTCTTTTGTGAAGCCATAAAGCATTCACTTGCTGATTCCTAGTCATTTAGAGAACAGTAATGTCTTACAGCACTGTGAGTTGTGCAATATGGGTGCATACAATTTATTTATAATAAAGTTAATACAGTAGAATTAAGCATTATTAATGTATACATTCTAGTAAATGTTGTTTAATGTTTTACTTATTCACTGTCACTCATTGGCTATGTGTTACACATGCAGTCTTTGTCAATGTTTTTGTGTCAGTATTTTTTCTTTGTATTGTTAAGTGCAGTTTTTTACTTGTTATTTTCTGTGTCAATGTAGTCTGAGTTATAGCTGAAAATGGTCCTGGACCAGTGCACTTTCCTGGTTACCCAAGTATAAATAAATATAAAATAAAAAAGGGGAGTGAACATCACATAAATAATTAAGAAACTAGTAAAGCATATTTTAATGCTGCTATATTAATGAAAGAGAGAGAGAAAAAAATAACTTCCCACTGAAGGCATTGAAAAGTATCAGACAGACTTACTTGAGAGTCCTTTTGCATACTAATTGTCACCAGGGTTGCCACCCCTCCATTTTTTTCCGGACTATCCGGAAATCAAACTGATTCTCTGGTAGTCCGGAAAACACTGTACAAACTCCGGTATTATGTTTCAAAAAGGAAGCAGACTATCTGAATTTGTAAATCGGCTGATTTACTATGCTTTTTTACAGAAGAGCATAGTAAATCAGCCGAAAGCAGGCAGCAGGAATAAAAAAAAGAGGGTGTTCCCCACCGAGTGATGTCATTGCGAAGTCACAAAACGGGCAGAATGTGGGTGGGAGAAGGGGTGGGGCAGGTGGGGTTACTGGTGATGTGAGGGGTGTGGCTTTACTCTGGTTTTCGCCATGAAGGAAGGTGGCAACCCTAATTGTCACCTGTACATGATACAGCAAGGATCATTTACTGCATTCACAGTTTTCACACTTCAGCATAAGATTGTGGGCAAAGGTCTGTGAATTCTTTTAGAACTACAAAAGAATACCTTCATAAAAGCCTGCTGTTTACCTACTTTCTTTGTTAGAAGTAGCTAACATCTATTTATAGCATAGAACAAGACACATAAATGAGGCTCAGTCAGAGAAACATAAAAGTAGTTCTGTTACAGACAGTGTGTTGGATGACTTAGCTGAACTCTCCTGCCATTCTATCTTAATGGCATGAGAAAATAACACTGCTTCCTTATATTGAGCATAACTCATATAAACAGGACTTGAAATGTATTCTGGGAAGAACGAATGAAAGCAAGAAAACAAGATCTTGTTACCAAGGCAGATGCCTGTCATCTGCCACTTTGTGGAAAACACCTTAAAACACAGCAAACTTTTAAAAGAAGCACTTGGGAGTGGTTTTGAGGCATTAAAATAGCTCAGAAAACAAAGATACAAAAAAACATGTTTTTTGAATTCTAAGATGGAGTTTTCCTTTAAGTATACATTGAAATTTTCCAGGACTTCCTATGTTTTTATTGGAATAGATACAATTACATTTGCAACCCCTAACAAATCTGAGTGATTAGACTTTCTTTCCAAAATAGAAAAAAAAAGTATTATCAAATTGGAGACTTTATTTTTGATAGGTCTAAGTAAAGTTTTTTTATTAAACATAATCACTGGGTGGTATATATTTCATCACTTGGAGTTATTTGATATACTTCTATTACATTAATTTTATAAATTATAGATATATGTTCATGTAATGGTTATTTCTTAGATTAAATATGTTCATCATTACACATTCAAATATGTTATTGGATGGCATCATGATATTAGCATTTATATTTACAATAGTTTATGTGGTCTGCTTCATTATATTGAAGAAGGCATTTAGCTGAAATCAGTATATGTCAGAATTCACTCAAAAAAATTGGATTCTATCAAACCTTGGCATGTTAATTTTGTTCTTAATGCTGAGAAATTTTTGTGGATATGTATCCTTTTCTTCATGCATCTCTTTGTTGTGGAACCATAGTTGGGAGTATATGGGAGTTTTGTGCCACTAAAGCAATTACAAAATCAGTAATCCGTAACAGAAAAAAAAATGGATTATCATATTGAGGGCTTTATTTTTGGCAGGTCTAAATGAACATTTTTATTAAAAATAATCACTGCATGGTATATTTTTCATCACTTGAGGTTATTTGAATGGGCTTAAATTATAATATTCATTTTTTATAAATTATAGATATATGTTTATTTAATAGTTATTTCATAGATAAAATAAGGTAATTATACATTCAAATATTTCATTAGATAATGTCACAATATGTTCTGATTCATTATACTGAAGAAGGCATTTAGCCAAACCATACATGTCAGACCGAGTCTTTTGTTACATTCATTTGTAATAAATTGAGTTGTATCAGACCTTGGCATGTTAATTTTTGTTCTTGATGCTACAACATTTTTGTGGATTTGTTTCGTGTCTTCATGCATGTCTTTGTTGTAAAGCCATAATTGCAAGCCTTTGGGAGTTTTGTATCACTACAATACCCCCATTACATTTACTAGCTCCGTTTCCTCATCATTCCTACAACATTGTAACAAAGACAGGAGTTACAATCCTACACCATGGTAACAAAGGGTGGAGCTACCTTCCCACAACATTGAGAGAAAACAAGATGTGTATTCCTTCACAGTGTAGCCAATTGTTTGTGTCTTTCGGCTTTTCCCAGTTAGGGGGACGCCACAGTGGAACTCCGGTCCACTAATGATTGGTAGTTGATTTTTACGTGCCGAGTTACGAGCCCTGACGCACAACCTTCAACGAAGGTACGCCCATTCACGCATGTCTCCACGCAGAAGACGCTCTAGCTGAGAATCGAACCAGACAGCGTCTTACTGTGAGGCGACAGTGCAGCCTATACCAGCACTAAATTTCTACACAACAGAAATTATGGCTGTATTTACATTCCACTTTATAAAATATTGAATGTACCTTCCTACATCACAGTGATAAAGGCTGGGTCTGTGTTTATCATAGTAACTAACAAATGTTGAAGCTACATCCCTACACCATAGCAACAAGTGCCAGAGAGTATTACCACAGTAACAAAATGTTGGAACTATACTCCTATACCGGGAGTTAGATTGGAAGTAGGCAGTGAGATAAATTCCTACACCACAGAAAAAAATGCTACAGCTACATTTCTTCACCTTGGTAACACATTCTGGAACTAAATGAGGCAACACCATGCAAACAGGCATAGGAGTTACATTGTCATACCAAAGCAGCAAGTACAAAAAGTTACATTCAAGTCCATGACAGCAGGCACAGGAAATGCCCTCATATACCACAGCAACATCATGGCAATAGATACATGAGGTACCCTCCAATACCATAACAATAGAAACATGAGCTACCCTCCTACACCATGGCAATAGATACATGAGATACACTCCTACACTATGGCAATATATATATGAGATATACTCATATATCATGACAACAGATACATGAGGTACACTCCTACACCATGGCAATAGATACATGAGGTACATTCCTACATCATGGCATCAGATAAAGGAGCTACATAGCTACACCATGAGAGCAGGTACAGAAGATACACTGCTAAACCACGTCAGCTAGAACATGAGCTACACATCTACACCATGGCAGTAGGTCTAGGAGTTACACTCCGACACTGTGGTAGCAGGTACAGGAGGTGCACTACTACACCATGTCAAAAGGTATAGGAGTTATACACCTAGGCCATGCCATCAGATACAGGAGTTTTACTTCTATTTCAGATACACACCATGACATCAGGCAGAGGTGGTATACTCCTACAACATGGTAGTAGATGCAGAGGTTTTACCCCTACTCTATAGTAGCAAGTACTGGAGCTGTATTTGCACATGATGGCCACTGGTGCAGGCACTACATTCCTACTACATGGCAACAGTACCAGAGTCACATTATTACACCATGGCAGAAAATATACAAGTTGCACTCCAATATCACAACACTAGGTACAGGAGATACACTCCTACATCATGGCATCGAGTGCAGGAGTTATTCCTCATCATGGCAACAGATATAGCAGGTGTGGTGTGCTCCTACAGCATGAGAACAGATACAGAGTTACACTTTCTCAGCACAGTAACAAGTATAACAGTCATTGCACACCATTGCATCATGTAAAAGAGTTACACCATGAGTCACTCCTTCATGCCACAGCAACAGTTATGACATCACATATAGGAGCTGAAATCCTACACTTTTGCAGTAGGTAAAAGACCTGCAATCTGCCACAATAGCAGCAGGTATAGAATGTATTCTCCAACACCATGATAGCATGCATAGTATAGTTAGTTACACTCACATACCATGATGACAAATGCTGGAACTTTACTGTTACAACATGACCACAAATGCTAGTACAACAACTCTATACGATCGAAGTGAGTACAGGAGTTACACTGCTACACCTTGGCAGAAGGTGCATTACACTCTAATTCCATGACAGTAGGAGCAGGAACTATAATCCTTCACCATGGCAACAGGTACAGTAGTTACACTCCTACACCATGACAGCTGGTACAAGACTTAAACTCCTACAGCATGGCAGAAGATATAGGAGTTATACTTCTACACCATTGAAGCAGATACAAAACTTAAGTTAATAGACTATTTCAGGCGGTTACATTCCTACACTGTGACAGAAAGACAGGCGTTTCAAACCTACACAATGACATCATGTACAAGAGTTACAGTGTTACAGCATGACAGGAATTAAAATAATTGCACTCCTTCACCAGGCATTACTGTCTTACACCATAACAGTCGGTAGGTACAGGAGCTACACCCTTGCATTATGCCAGCAGATACAGAAGATATGTTCCTCCACTGTGATAGCCACTTCTATACAATGACAGCAGTTACAACAATTACACCCCTATATAATGGCTGCAGACACAGGAGACATGCTCCTTTATTAAGGGCAGGAAGTAAAAGAGACAGACTTCTACACCAAGGCAGCATATACAGTAGGTACAGTCTAATGAAGTGGTATCAGGTACAACAGTAGCAATTCTAAGTAATGGCAATGCAACAGGTACAGGAGCTGCATTTGGACTCCATTGCAGCAAGTAAAGAGCTGCAGTTCTACACCATAGCAACAGGTATAAAAGTTATATTTATTCTCAATAGCAGCAGGCAAAGAAGTTACTCTCTTTCACAATGATAGAAGATAGAAGGGGTGTGACGAAGGGGGATACTGCTAGCACAGCTATCTGGAATTTAGTAAATAATTATATATCATTTGTGAATATCAACATGATTTATGTAATATGCTTGTGGTACAACTGTAGTAGAACTGTATGTCATGTATATCAAACTTGTCTGTACAGACATATGTTAAAAAAGTATTTTATAAAGGGCTTATGCTTATAATGTTACCAGAATATGCCCTGCTGGAAGAGAACAGAAATGTACATGCACTATTATAATTGTTTAAATGTATATATTTTAACAATGGAAACTGGAATACAGGAGGTTAACTTCAGAAAAATAGCTGAAATTAAATTACTTTATAGGCTAGGATGGAGACATAATGTCTGTGCTGAAAAGCTTTTTCTATTCCTTAGGGAAATAATTACTAGTTTTGAAATGTTGATGAATGTAATTGTTCTATGACTTCCAGCATCTGCCAAAGATCTGAGATCTATGTATTTTCACAGGTAGATGCTAAATACTGCTAACCTTCCAGCAGTGGAGGTTTCACCTGGGATAGAGTCAGATGACAAGAAATTATGTCATTCTGTAAGCTATCCTAGCGATAATATTTGAGATATTATTTGAATGAGTCTACTAGTGAGACAGAGCATTCTGTATTCGGTCTTGGACCAGACAAGAACGATTCACCACACAACTGCTTTGCTCAGATGAAGTAAGTTTTTTTAGGGAATAGTATAACTATCTTAGATATAGTCATAAATATAAAGCTTAGTTTAGATATTTTTATTTATTTATTTGAGGCTGTCCTGCAATGTTGTTTTAAATATTTCCTGTGATTTTAAACTCTGATGTCACTGTGAATATATACTGAGTATTTTCTTGTTCTTTTATTTATTATTTATTATTAAATATATCTAAACCTTTCATTGTGGCTAATCTCTCTAGAGATATTCAAGTTTTGAGAGTACTTGCATATTTATTTGGTGAAACTGTGTGGGCCACTCCTAATAGCCTTGCTCTTGGTCAAACTACCATTTGTTTTAATATTAATATTACACATTAAGATTGGACACCCTTTGTTAAGGGCCTTAAAACAGCTGATAAGGAGTTGGCTGGTGGCAGTCTTAACTACCTTATTGTCTGGGCAAAAGGTGGCATAGCTTGTAAACATGTGCCAGCCTTTCCCATGTGTGTGTGTGAGTGTGTACCTCAAAGAGTGTGTGTGTCAGCTACTTGGGCAGGGACACGAAGCACTGGTTGGACATAGAGGGTGCTGGAGGTCTTGGCTTAGCCACTCAGCAAAGATCTCAACTCTATAGCTGAGCCAACATGGGGAATGTTATTGGGGATCTGGAGAAAGAGGGAGAAACCAGTCCCGGACTGACTGTGGTCTCTATGTACTCTTAAAGAATATTGTACTTGATGCAGAAAGATGCATCTAGAAACACTGAATGTGTACCTTTTATCTTCCCAGTGTACATCCCCCACTGGTGACAGTGGTGAGGATTGAGACTCCTTGATTACTGGTCCAGTGTTGGAGTGTCACATTATTTGTTGGCAGTGGTGGGATATCCACATATTGGGATTCAGCAGTGAGGATATTGAACTCCTGTAGCCTGTAAACAGTGGTCACTAAAAAGGTGCTTCTAGTCTCAAGCAGCCACACGGTGAACATTCAGAGTTTCATATCACAATAGTTTTACTTATTTTTTTGTTAGCTTAGTTAGGGAAAGCAGTCAAGGATGTCAGGGGATTATGGCAAGCTGACAAGGAGCCAGTTGGCTAAGATGTGCCAAGCCAAAGGACTGGTGCATGCCGACCTGACTAAAGTGGAAATGGTTGCAGTCTTAGTCACATCTGCATCACAGACCAGCAACCAAGAAGACAATGAGACTAGCCTTGGGGATATGCAACTCTCAGAAAATGGACAGTTCAACTTTGCCTCAGATGACTTAAAAATCTGTCTGGAGTTAAAGAGACTTGAACTGGAGGCCAAATGGTTGGAAATAGAATCAGCAAAGAGACTGCAGTGTTTGAAGGCTGAAGAAAAGGAGAAATTAATGGCATTAGAATCAGCATAGAGACTGAGATGTCTGGAAGCTGAAGAAAATGAAAGGTGGAGGCAACATGAAAAGGAGATGCTGACTCTTCGACAGGGTCATGACGATGACGGGGAAGAGAGTAACCGAACCCCAGAAGCAATAAAGGTCTGTAAATTTCTTCCACAATTCACAGATGGTGATAATTTTGATAGTTTTATTCATATGTTTGAAAGGGTATGTAAACAGTATAATATTGACCAAGGGCTCTGAGTACAGTTCCTGACCCCTTTACTCCATGGTAAAGTTGTAACTGCTGTTTCTAAATTGCCTGATACTGATTGCTTAAATTATAATACCATTAAAAACTGTTTATTGGGATGCTTTAAGTTAACACCTGAAGCTTATAGAAAACATTTTTGTGAGCATAGGCACAAGGCAGATGAAAGTGTGTGTGAATATATTGCTGAACTAAGTACTTATTTTCATAGGTGGGTGAGTGGGTGTCCGGTCACTACTTTTGAAGGGCTGGCAGACATTTTGGTGAGGGAAAAAGCCTTTAGCACTTTGCCTGAGGACATAAGAATCTGATTGGCATATAGAGAAAGTAATACCGCAGATGAGTTGGGGAAAAAAGGGATGCCTATACCTAGGAATCAGGGCATCACTGCACAGGAAAGGGATACCCAGTGCTGCAGATGGGTCTAAGGAAACCTATGGCGGGCAGCCTAAACTGCCCCAACAGTGTCCGGCAGTAACAATGGAAGCCACTAGTTCATGTACACAGCCAAGATCAAGTGTTAAATGTTTTAAATGTAACCAGTGAGGCCATGTAGCATATGGATGTCCACAAAGGCAAGGTGGAGAACAAAAAGTGGGAGAGCCAATAAGTGGGAATGACAGAATGCCAGCAGTGAGTTGTCTGGAGACCACAAGGGTACCAAACTACCACAAGAGGTTATAGCCTATCTTAGCAGATGGAAAACAGGCCACTGCTAAGAGAGACACAGCCTCTGACCTTACCATTGTATAGCCTACAGTGGTTAAAGAGGAGAACTACTTGCTTGGGTAGTCTACTCCAGTCAGAGCTTTAGGAATGATTCCATTACAAATACCTTTGGCTAGGGTTCACTTTGACTGGGAGGGTGGAAAAGGAAGCAAGCAAGTAGGTGTGTTTGAGGATATCCCTGCAGATGTCCTGATAGGGAATGTTTTTGATAATGCAGTACTTTGTGTGCATGCAGTTTCATGCAATCAGGCTTGGAGACAAGCATGTGGGTCTGGTAGCATGGGGGGAGCCAGACAGACTGCACACTTGAAGCCAGAACTGGTATGGTGGCTACTTCAGGGAGGGAGCTACCCAGTAGCAGTGAGCCTGAAGGTGAGACACAGCTGCTTGTGGGTACTGATGTTCCCTTGGACAGAGTGTCTGCAAGGGCAGAGGTCAGTAGTAATACCCAGGCTGACAGTGAGGCACTGCTGCCAGAGAATACCAGACTTCCTGTGAAAGGGGAGCTGGGGACAGTTGCAAAGAGAGAGTTGAGATAAGCTCAGCTCTCAGAGCCTACATTATAAGGCTTGAGGGAGGTAGCCATGGAGGTGCCTGATTCTCATGGAAAAGGGAAATCTGTATACTGGGTCAAAGGGTTACTGTATATAGAGAGAGGACCCCTGATGGAGGGCTAGAGGGTGAGAGAATACAGCAGTTGGTAGTGCCCAGAGTCTATCTGGCACTTCTAGCCATACCCCATCATATTCCCTTTGCAGCTCATATGGGCATAAAGCATATAGAGACATATTATGCAGACCTATTATTTGCCTGGGATTTCCAGGGATGTAACAGGGTACAGCAAGACCTGTGAGCAGTGCCAAAAGGTAGGCAAGGCAGAAGACAAGATCAAAGCTACATTGGTGCCTTTGCCTGTGATTGTGGAGCCAGTTCATAGGGTAGCTATGGATATTGTGGGGCCTCTGAGTACCCCAAGTTCCACAGGGAAGATGTATATCCAAGTGGTAGTAGATTATGCTACCAGATACCCTGAGGCAGTGGCTCTGTACTCCATTCAGGCAGAAAAGGTGGCAAATGCTTTGCTAGAGATTTTCAGCAGGGTATTTTTCCCAAACAAAATGCTGACTGATGGAAGTGCCAATTTCATGTCAGACTTGCTGGCTTGTCTGTGGGAGCACTGTGGAGTGAAGCACCTAAAGACCACCCCCTACTACACCCAGACTAATGGTCTGGTGGACAGGGTAAACACTACACTAAAGACTATGTTATGGGCATTTGCAGACCAGTTTAAGAGGCAGTGGGATAAATATTTGCCCCATCTGTTGTTTGCTTACAGAGAGGTGCCCCAGGAATCCACAAGGTTTTCACCCTTTGACTTGCTGTAAGTGCATAGGATGAGGGGACCTCTAGATTTGATTTGTGATGATTCTGAGGGTGAGTGTGAATCCCAGGTAAAAGACTCAGCACAGCTCCTCGTGGTGTCCTGCAGAGTTCTACAAGCAGCAGAGAGTGAAAGAGTGACTTTCCTGGATTTATAAGTATTTTTTCTGGCTTTCGCTTAAATTACTGCATCTCAACTGCATTTCACTTAAAAAACAGCTCTGCATATTGTTTTTACTGTACTTGTGTTGAATTTATACTGTTAGCACTTTAAAAAGTTATTTTTGTTTAATTTAATTGTTAGGCTAACACACTCAAGTGCGCTAGCCGTTTTATAGCATTTA
Organism: Protopterus annectens; assembly: GCF_019279795.1. Classification (NCBI taxonomy): domain Eukaryota; kingdom Metazoa; phylum Chordata; order Ceratodontiformes; family Protopteridae; genus Protopterus; species Protopterus annectens. The sequence continues at coordinate 753,036,547 of NC_056746.1, read as the reverse complement.
CTGTTTGTTACTGTATCTCTTTCTCCTTTCTCTGTAAAAAAGAAAAAAAAAAATCCTTGTTTTCCTGCTTTTCTGAACTAGAATAGTCCAGTCTTCAGATTTTGCTGATCTCTGGGCTTTGTCTTAGTTCCTGTGCTATCCATACCCTTATTTGGATAAGAGGAAGCTTCTTTGTTCACCAGTGGGTGTGGGGAGCACTGAGCAGCCTATTTGTCCCGAGAGGATTGGTTCCAGCCCAGCAACTTGTAGTTTATTGGCCATTTTGGGTCAATTCCTGGCTCTTTTCAACCCCCTGCTATAAAGCCCGCTTTTGCTCACTTTTTCACTTGTAAAAGACTCAGCACAGCTCCTCGTGGTGTCCTGCAGAGTTCTACAAGCAGCAGAGAATGAAAGAGTGACTTTCCTGGATGTATAAGTATTTTTTCTGGCTTTCGCTTAAATTACTGCATCTCAACTGCATTTTGCTTAAAAAACAGCTCTGCATATTGTTTTTACTGTACTTGTGTTGAATTTATACTGTTAGCACTTTAAACAGTTATTTTTTTGTTTAATTTAATTGTTAGGCTAACACACTCAAGTGTGCTTGCTGTTTTATAGCATTTATTGTTTGTTACTGTATCTCTTTCTCCTTTCTCTGTAAAAAAGAAAAAAAAATATCCTTGTTTTCCCGCTTTTCTGAACTAGAATAGTCCAGTCTTCAGATTTTGCTGATCTCTGGGCTTTGTCTTAGTTCCTGTGCTATCCATACCCTTATTTGGATAAGAGGAAGCTTCTTTGTTCACCAGTGGGAGTGGGGAGCACTGAGCAACCTATTTGTCCCTAGAGGATTGGTTCCAGCCCAGCAACTTGTAGTTTATTGGCCATTTTGGGTCAATTCCTGGCTCTTTTCAACCCCTGCTATAAAGCCCGCTTTTGCTCGCTTTTTCACTTGTAAAAGACTCAGCACAGCTCCTTGCAGTGTCCTGCAGAGTTCTACAAGCAGCAGAGAGTGAAAGAGTGACTTTCCTGGATTTATAAGTATTTTTTCTGGCTTTCGCTTAAATTACTGCATCTCGACTGCATTTCACTTAAAAAACAGCTCTGCATATTGTGTTTACTGTACTTGTGTTGAATTTATACTGTTAGCACTTTAAAAAAATATTTTTTGTTTAATTTAATTGTTAGGCTAACACACTCAAGTGCGCTAGCCGTTTTATAGCATTTATTGTTTGTTACTGTATCTCTTTCTCCTTTCTCTGTAAAAAAGAAAAAAAAATCCTTGTTTTCCCACTTTTCTGAACTAGAATAGTCCAGTCTTCAGATTTTGCTGATCTCTGGGCTTTGTCTTAGTTCCTGTGCTATCCATACCCTTATTTGGATAAGAGGAAGCTTCTTTGTTCACCAGTGGGAGTGGGCAGCACTGAGCAACCTATTTGTCCCTAGAGGATTGGTTCCAGCCCAGCAACTTGTAGTTTATTGGCCATTTCCTGGCTCTTTTCAACCCCCTGCTATAAAGCCCGCTTTTGCGCGCTTTAGCGCGTTTTAGCGCGAAGTTGCTCATAGAGCAGCATAGGGCAGCGCCGGTTAATCAAGTTTAAACTATTTCTGGCTCTGTAAAGTCTACTCTTCAATTTTTCCCTTAGAACTGCTCTACTTGCAATCTAAACAGCCTATTCTCTAACTGAAAAGCTTAGCACTTGCTCCTAAAGCATTTTTATACAGGTAAAGCACTCTTAAACAAAAGAAAGTACTTCTTTCACCTAAATTCCCTTGAGTACCCATTTCCCTATAGATCCTTTCTGACTCAGTTACACAGCAATCTTTTTCACTATTTCTAGCATGTCGAAGGGTCAGTTGCTGGCGTCCTCTCCTGTTCAGCTGGTGAATCTGGGAATCTTGAGGCAATGTTACAATTGCCTCATGTACACAGACAACCCTCTCCTCTTCCCAACAAATACAAATATATGCAAGAGATGCAACTATATAGCCAAACTGGAGGCTGAGCTCTCTCAATTCAGTACTGGCAACACCAGTCAGGAGGAGAAGGTAACCATGCACAACACAAACCCAGTCTCACATAGAACTATCACAACTGCAAACCAAACACATAAACACACAAAAACATACTCGGAGGCTCTGATTAAAAATCTACCAAAACAACAGAGGCCTCCAAAGCAGACACCCAAGCAAGCGCCACCTCAAGACATAGCACATGCAACACATAGTTCACAAAGTCAGTGTGCTAAACAGTCACAGCCCTTAAGACCAAACAACATGCCAGACACACTTGTAATAGGTGACTCCATAGTCAGACACACTGACATCCCACTCACCAGACTGGACAAGGAAAAGGTCACAGTAAGCTGCCTGTCTGGAGCTAGAATCCGCCACATAACACAAGCACTCAGGTCACTCCACAGCAAGTACAAATATGACTCAGTCATTGTACATGCCGGTGTGAACGACCTGACACGTACCTCCCTGGACTAAATGAAAAGAGACATAGAGGAGATCTCTGATTATGTAGCCCAGGCCGGTATGACCCTGACCCTGAGCAGCATCTTACCCTCACCAAGAATGATGCCACAGTACAAAGACAAAATGATCAGTTTTAACAATTGGCTTAATTACTGGTGTCATTCTAAGGGGATCCAATGTCTGTCTGCTTGGGATGACATGCTTGACAAGCCACGCTGCTTCGCAAGGGATGGCTTTCACCTGTCACCCCTGGGCTTCCGGATATTAGCCAAGGCTCTTGCCACCCCCATAGTGCCTTTTTTTAGGCAAGGCTCAAATGACAAACCTACCTTCCTAGAAAACACAAGTGGAAAAAAACTAAGGGTAATGTTGCTCAATGCCAGAAGTCTAAACCTCAAGATGCACGCCCTCGAAGCCCTCCTCAGTATGGAGAACATCGATGTCTGTGCAGTGACTGAAACCTGGTTCAAGGCTCCTGAGAGCAGCCCAGCACTATCAGGTTTTACCTCATATCATGCTTTCCGGCCCCAAAACTTGGACCGAACCACAAAAGGAGAGGGAGTATCCATATTTATCAAAGATACCCACACCTCCAGGTTAGTGGCAATGTACGAAGCATCGGAGACCATCCAGGTGCAACTAACCATAGGCAAAACTGCCTTACAGTTTGTAGCATGCTACAGACCACCCTCTCAAACTCAAGAACCCCACACAGCCTTCCTGAAGACACTGGAGAGTATGAATGTCTCTCCAAATACCATCATATTGGGAGACTTCAACTACCCAAACATAGATTGGGAACATTACTCAAGCCCCAACACCATAGCCCAAAGGTTCTTAGAATTCATAAACTCAAATGCAATGGAACAACTAGTCATTCCCACAAGAGGAGACAATATACTAGACATGATCATCACAAACATGGGGACAAAATGCTCCACACCGGAAGTATATCCCTCTTTGGTAAGATCAGACCATAAACTAATCTCACTGGAAATCCACATCCCGCCCCCACCCCCTGCACAAAAGACCACAGTGAAGAACTTCTCAAAAGCCAACTTCACACTTCTTAAGACTGAAGTGGTATCCTTCAAGGCCCCTGGGCCAGTGGAAACCAAAACCCACACTGCTGAATCCTTTGCAAATGCCTTCTATGGGCACCTTCTAGAATGCATGGATCATGCAATCCCAAATAAAACCAAGACCCATTCCCCCAAAGGCAGGCACCCGGTCTGGTGGACCCCAGCCATAAACAAACTTTACAACAGAAGGAGGAAGCTACTACATGATAGAGCAAAATCCCTAAAAGGGAAGGCATCTCTGATCAGTACTAGCAAAAAACTACGATCACTCATAAAATCATCCAAGGCCAACTTTGAGAGAAAAATCGTAAAAGACACAAAAGACAATCACAAGGCCTTCTTTAGCTAAGTTAGAAACCTGGGTGGAAACTCCCAGATATGCTCAGAGTTAGTCCAAAATGATACAAAATACACTGAACCCACTGACATTGCCAACATTCTGGCAGACAGGTTCAGTGCAAATTTCTCTCCCAAAAGGAGAAATAACTATCCCAGCAGAGTGTAGCCTCCTAACATCTCAGATGCCCAGGTGAGAGCCGCCTCTCTAAAGCTAAAAACACAGCATCAATGGGACCGGACGGTGTCCTGGGCTGTGTGCTACATGAACTCCAAGAGGAACTAAACCCATACATAAGGCTGCTGTTTAATCTTAGCCTTACTACAGGATACGTACCCAAAGAGTGGCGACGGCAACAGTGGTCCCACTTCACAAAGGCGGTGCTTCTACAGACCCTGGAAATTACCGCCCCATAAGCTTGACGAGCCTGGTCTGCAAAGCTATGGAGAGGATCATTATGGAACTCATAAACAAAGACATTGGGGACCTACAGACATTGGATCCTACCCAATTTGGCTTTGTCAAGGGCAGATCCTGCCTTTTGAACTTGGTCAACTTTTGAAACAGTCACTAAGGCCATTGATGAGGGTAAGGCAGTTCACACAGCCTACCTTGACCTTGCAAAAGCCTTTGACACAATACCCCACTCAGGCATCATAGACAAACTCACCAGCTTAAATGTAAACCCATATATCACAAGATGGGTTGCAAACTGGCTCAAGGACAGAACCCACAGGGTCAGAGTTGCTGGAGCTATGTCAGACTCTAAGCCAGTCACAAGCGGTGTCCCACAGGGCTCAGTCCTGGGACCCCTCTTGTTCGGCATTTATTTTTCCGAGGTACAGGCAAACATAGGAGGATTGTGGCTGACAAAGTTCGCAGATGACTGCAAACTGGGCGCCATAATTGATAATCCTGCGGACACAAACATCCTTCAAAGAGGCCTCATAGAAATGGATAATTGGTGCCAGAGCCATGGCCTTAAGCTGAACGCCAAAAAATGTATAGTCATACCCTTTGGGAAAAACAAGGTACCCACAAATTACCACATAGGTGGTAATCCATTAAGTACGGAAGAGGTAATCAGGGACCTAGGGACCCAGGTTGACAGTAACCTCTCATTTGACACTCACATTACCAAAGTGGTTAGGAAGACCTTCTATATTGCCCACCTTATCATGAAGGGTTTCACATCTAGATCAAGAGAGGTCATTGTGCCCCTGTACTCTTCTCTTATCAGGCCAATGATTGAGTACAATGCCCCATTTGGGATGTATCTTACCCGACACCTGCAGCAGTTGGAAAGACCCCAAAAGTTCCTCACCAAGAGGATAAAGGGTCTTAAACATATGTCATATGCTGCCCGACTGAAAAAACTCCAGCTCTATTCAGTCGCATACTGCCTACTCAGAGGTGATCTGTGACTGACGTACAAGGCCATGTCCAATCCGGAATTAATGGACATGCTCCACCTTAGAAAATCCAAATCCATCAGAGCCACGAGAGCAAGAGACTTAAACCTCAACACAGAAATAAATAGGATGTGCTGGATTGACAGATTCATAACCCAGAGGCTCCCTACACTCTGGAACAGAATCCCAATCCATGTTAGGCAGAGCCCCTTACTAAATCTATTCAAGAGAAATCTTGACGAGTGGATGGGAGATCGTAGGTTTACCCCAGGGGTCATCTCTGTGTCACTACTAGACAGAGGCACAGTAAACTAAACCCTATAAGGGCGTACTATTCTCATCCTAAGGGGTGGTGAAAGCCACACACACTCTGGCTAGGCTTATAAATGCCCTAGGGCAGATAGTCTAGTACGAACATATGAACCTATGAACAAGGAGTCTGTCATGGAATATGTTCTAAACTTCAGGACAAGGCTTAGTGAACTCATGGGCTTAGCCCAGGTGAACCCGGCAGAAGTCCAGCAGCAGAAAAAGGTCTGGTATGACAGGAATGCTTGAGCTAGAGAATATGCTGTAGGGCAGCAGATTATGGTTCTCATTCCTGTCAGACACAACAGGCTTCAGGCAGCTTGGCAGCTTCAAAGTGGTAAGGAAGGTCAGTGATGTTAACTACATGGTAGAACTGCTCGGCAGGAGGCAGGGGTACAAATGGTACCATGTGAACATGATAAAACCTTACCATGACAGGGAGGCCCTGGTGCTATTTGCAGTAGAAGGTAGGAGGAGTCTGAGGGGGATTTATAGCTACACTGAAACAGCCAGCAAAATTCCAAATTGCTATGATGGAGCCTAGGATTGCAGGCATATGATATGAGAGTGCAGCACTGTACTTGGGTCAGCAAAGCAAAGGCAGCTGGAACCTCTAGACAGGGTATGGGGTAATATATTCCCAGATAGGCTCATCCCTCTCAAGCAATGTTTCTCAAGGATCAATTGAAAAACTAGCTTGAGTCTTCAAGGGTGGGGTGGGGAGTGTGACAAAGGGGGATACTGCCAGCACAGCTATGTGGAATGTTATAAATAATTATATGTCATTTGCGAATATCAGCATGATTTATTTAACATGTTTGTGTTACACCTTAGTAAAGTGTATGTCATGTGTATATCAAACTGATCTGTACAAACGTGTGTTACAAAGGTATTTTTTAAAGTACTTGTATTTAAAATTTAACCACAGTGTTCCCTGCTGGAAGAGAACAGAAATGTACATGCACTACTGTGATGGTTTAAATGTATATATTTTAACAGTGAAAATTGGAATATAGGAGGTTAACTTTAGAAAAATAGCTCAAATTAAATTACTTTATAGGCTAGGCCAGAGGCATAATGTCTGTGCTGAAAAGCTTTCTGTATTGTCCTTAGGTTGAAATAACTACTAGTCTTGAAATGTTGAGGAATGTAATACAGCAGTGGGGGGTTCACCTGGGATAGAGTCATGACAAGAAATGATGTCATTCTGCAAGCTATCCCAGCAGTAATATTTGAGATATTATTTGGAGGAGTCTTTAAGTGAGAAAGACCATTCTGTATTTCGTCTTGGACCTGACAAGAACCATTCACCACACATCTGCCTTGCTCTGATGAAGTAAGTTTCAAGGGAATGATATAATTCTCTTAGATACAGTCAGGAATATAGCAAAGCTTAATTTAGATATTTTCTTTATTTCTTTGAGACTGTCCTGCAATGTTGTTTTAAACATTTCTTGTAATTTTGAACTCTGATGTCACTGTGAATATATACTGAGTATTTTCTTGTTTTTTTATTATTTATTATTAGATATAATTAAATCTTTCATTGTGGCTGATCTGTCTAGAGATATTTAATTTTTGAGAGTACTTGCATATTTATTTGGTGACACTATGTGGGCCACTCCTAATAGCCTTGCAGTTGGTCAAACTACCATTTGTATTAATATTAATATTAGACAGTAAGCTTGGACACCCTTTGTTAAGGGTCTTAAAGTAGCTGATAAGGAGTTGGTTAGTGGCAGTGATAACTACCTTATAGTCTGGGCAAAAGGGGGCATAGCTAGTAAATCTGTGTCAACCTTTCCCAGGTGTGTGTGTGTGTGTATGTGTGTGTGTGTGTGTGTGTGTGTGTGTGTGTGTGTGTCTGTGTGTGTGTGTGTGTGTGTGTGTGTGTGTGTGTGTGTGTGTGTGTGTGTGTGTGTGTGTGTGTGTGTGTGTGTGTGTGTGTGTGTCTGTGTGTGTGTGTAAAGCAAACCTCAAAGAATGTGTGTGTCAGCTACTTGGGCAGGTACATAAAGCACTGGTTGGACCAAAAGGGTGCTGGAGGTCTTGGCTTGGCCACTTAGCTGAGATCTCAACTCTATAGCTGTGCCTGTGGGTAGTCTTATTAAGAGGGAGGAATCAGCCTTGGACTGATTGTGGTCTCTGTGTGCGTTAAGGGAAATTGCACTTGATGCAGAGAGCTGCATCTTGAAATACTGTGTGTGCACCTGTTATCCTTCCAGTGTACATTCCCCACTGGTGCCAGTGGTGAGGATTGAGGCTCCTTGATAACTGGTGCAGTGGTGGTGCATCACATTATTGGTTGGCAGTGGTGGGATATCCACATATTAGGATTCAGTGGTGTGGATATTGAACTCCTGTAGTCTGTAAATAGTGGCCACTAAAGAAGGTGTTTGTACTCTCAAGCAGCCACATGGTTTCATATCACAATAGCTTTATTTATTTTTTGTTAGCTTGATTAGTCAGGGAGAACATGCAAGGATGTCAGCAGGGGATTATGGCAAGCTGACAAGGAACCAGTTGGCTGATAGGTGCCAAGCCAAAGTACTGGTGCATGCCAATCTGACTAAAGTGGAAATGGTTGCAGCCTTAGTCACAGCTGTATCACAAAGCAGCTACCATGAAGACAACCAGACTGGCCTTGCGAATGCACACCTCTCAGAAGATGGACAGTTGAACTTTGCCTCAGAGGACTTAAAAATCCATCTGAAGTTAAAGAGACAAACTGGAGGCCAAACAGTTGCAACTAGAATCAGCAGAGAGACTTTGGCATTTGGAGGCTGAAGAAAAGGATTAACAGATGGCATTAGAATCAGCAGAGAGACTGAGACATCTGGAATCCAAAGAAAATAAGAGGCAGAGGCAACATGAAAAGGAGATGCTGACTCTGTGCCAGCCTTTCCTAGGTGTGTGTGTGTGTGTGTGTGTGTGTGTGTGTGTGTGTGTGTGTGTGTGTGTGTGTGTGTGTGTGTGTGTGTGTGTGTAACTCAAACGCCAGAAGTGTGTGTGTGTCAGCTACTTGGGCAGGGACACAAAGCACTGGTTGGACAGAGAGGGTGCTGGAAGTCTTGGCTTGGCCACTCAGCTGAGATCTCAATTCTATAGCTGTACCTGTGGGGAGTCTTACTGGGGATATGGAGAAAGAGGGAGAAACCAGCCCCGGACTGATTGTGGTCTCTGTGTGCTCTTAAGGGAAATTGCACTTGATGCAGTGAGCTGCATCTTGAAATACTGTGTGTGAACCTGTTATCCTTCCAGTGTACATTCCCCACTGGTGCCAGTGGTGAGAATTGAGGCTCCTTGATGACCAGTCCAGTGGTGGGGCATCACAAGTGGTTACATTGCTACTGGATTGCAGCAGGTGTAGGAGTTGTACACTTAAACTGGGCCACAAATGCTGGAGTTGCATTTATTTGCCATGGCATTAGATATAGGAATCCTGCTTTTAAACCATGACAGCAGGCACAGGCGTTACACTGCTAATCTATGACAGGAAGTAGAGGAGTTACAAAATGACAGCAAGTATATAAATTACATTCCTAGACCACATCAGCAGGTACAGCCCTTTATACCATAGCAACATGTAAATGAATTACACTCCTAATCCATGCCAACAGGTATAGGAGTTGCATTCCTGCCTCATGGCAGCAAGCATAGGAGGTACACTACTAAACCATGACAACAGGTGTAGGAGTTAAACTCTTAAACAATGACAAAAGGTCTAAGAGTTACACTCCTGAAGCATGACAACAGGTGGTAAAAGTTACACTCCTAAACCATGGCAACAGGTAAGAGTAACACTCCTAAAACATGATAATTGGTGTAGGAGTTTGTATGTATATGTGTACCTATATCTATATCTATATGTAGTATATCTATATCTATATGTACATGAATGAATGCATGAATTTATATGCATATGTATGTGTGGATAAATGAAAATGCATGTATATTTGTACTCACACGAATGTATGTTTTAATGCAGATAGAACTGTACCCTATGTATATGCATCTACGTGTGCTTATACATGTGTATAAATAATTTTCTGTATTGTTTATGTTTAACATGTCCAAAACAACAGTCCTTTTTACTAAACCAGTGTTATTCACTAAGCTTAAATGTAAGGCTAGTTTTGCCAAAGTAAAAGCAATATCTCTAGTGTGATCTTCGGTCATTCCTTCTTTCTTAGAGGTCTCACAGTCTTTTCTGTACTGGACTTGATGTTTCATACCCTCTTTCTTTTCCCTCAACTTTTTGAATCTTGGTTCTTCAGTCTTTATTGCATCTTCCTTATTACTCTTTCCCCTGAGGCTTTTATTTATTAACACTCCTGGATGGGGGTCTCTGAAAGCTCAAAGCCACAGTGTATATCCCCCCACACACAATTGTGCCTTTCTCTCATGGGCTTTCATTCTAAAGAGGCTGTAGGGTCTTCCTCTCCCTCCATGTTCCCTAGGACTCTGTAGTACTATTCCCAGAACTTTACTGTGCACAACACTGTTAATGTTTACAGCTGTTGGTAGTTCCATCTCTCATATTTCACAGGATGGCAAATGTAAGGCTAGTGGTTGTTTATCCTGATAGTCCACCCCTTTAAGCTGAGGGCACAGTTTATCAAAAACATCGCTCCTTCCCAGTGTTTCCACAAATGTTTAAAGCAAGGGAAGAGCTTCCCAATAAAAATGAAATGTGTTAGACATGACACTACTGCAACAGGGCGTAGTACCGATCCAAACTAAGTTTAGCTGTTAAACTAGGCAGTGGGTATCACTTCTTGTCCCTATGGATAAATGCTACTTCCAAAACCTTTTTTTGTCGAGTACTTTTTTTTAAAGAATATATTGCTCTTCTAAATGGAGATCATACTACCAGTATCCAAGAGCCTTTCCAGTTCCCTCCCCATGTACTGTTATAGCTTATTTAATTATTTTTTTCAGTTGCACAGTAACAGAAACAGTTTAAAACATTCAAACAGAGGTCTTATCACATTCCATAGGTTCTACATCATGTACATGTCTCTTAGAAATACTGGAAAGACTTCAGATATTTTGTAAATGCTTTATGGTCTGATAACTGTCATATTTCTAACTCACTAATCCTATTCAGTGTTCCTATACCTAATGTAATACCTAAATCTCAGATTCAGTTACTCTGGTCAATTATTGCAATTGCCAGAAAAGTTATTACCTTGAACTAGAAAAGTAAACAAGATTTGATGTTTAAAGATTTTATTAATATAGCAAAAGTTGTTTGCAAAAAAAAGAACTGCAAACCATTTGTTATAGAACTCATAACATTACTCATAAAAAATATCATGGCAAAAATTGGAAAACCTTTTGAAAAAATATTGATAACTTCTCATGGATAAAATGACTGTTTATCATGGATGAATGTTAATATTGTAAATGGTTTTGTTACTGTTTTATTGTTTTTGTTATATGTACATTTGTGTATGTTTATAATGAAAACAAAATAAAAATGTTTTTGAAAAAAAAAAGAAAGTTTGGCATTCACATCAGAATTAACAAGAGTACAACAGAGTTTAGCAATGTGGCAGCCTTCTCACCATTTAAACAAAGTAGATGTGCAATTGACACCTTTAATTTAACAAAAAGGAAGTTATGTACTTATAATGTTCCATGTGAGTTGTTCATCTCGCCTTCATTCTTTACTGATGGGTTCGGAGCCAGTTGCAAAGCTCGAGGTCTTCAAATAGCTCGAGGCCAAGTCCCTATCCCATGATGCACCTGGAGTTACCTCAGATCTTGTTTGATGCGTATAATAATACCATATGTCATTCTTTCACTCCCAAGGGAAAGGAATAGAAAGATTGAGTAACCAGGATGGATCCAACATCTCGGCCATCTATCATCCCAGGAGAGGGTAGGAGAGAGGGACATAAGAATGAAGGCGAGATGAACAACTCACATGGAACATTATGGTAAGTAAATAACTCCTTTATCTGAAGTTGTTCAATCTAACCATTCATTCTTTATTGATGGGTAGCATCGCACGCACCATCAATCTCAGGTGGCTCATGGGAGTATATTTCTCAGGACCATGGATCCAAAGGAGGCCCTGTCCCTGGAGGCCTTGTCAACTTTGTATTGAGTGATAAAGGTATGAGGTTTTGAACAAGTGGCTGCTGCACAAAAGTTATCAATGGGAAGCCTAGCAGAAAAAGCAGATGAAGTAGAAACTGCTCTGGTTGAGTGCGCTTTAATCTTGTGTTGCAAAGGCATAATGGCAGCTGAATAGGCAAAGGTGATACAATCAGATAACCATTTAGACAGAGCTGTTTTAGCCACTGGTCTATGCTTCCTGGAGTCCGAGAATTAAACAAAAAGTTGGTCTGATTTCCTGAAATCTTTTGTTTTATCCAAATAAACTCTGAGCTGTCTGTGAACATCCAGCTTGTGCAGCATATACTCTAAATTGTTTGACTGGTTGGGGAAGAAGACTGGCAAATCAACAATCTGGTTAAGATTGGTTTTATTGCAAACTTTGGGCAAAAATGAGGGGTTTGTTCTAAGAGAGACTCTGTCAGCATGGAATATCAAATAAGGAGGCCTGAAACCTATCTGGTGCTCCTGAACCCAGTCAACAACCTACCCGCACTCTGGTTTATCCCTCCCTGGCTCCCAAACTCAAGGTGCACTATGCGTGTGAATCATACCCTGCTGTCTCCTGCGCAGAATGAAATAAACTCTCCAGAGAAATTAAGCAGCCCTTACCAGAGTGGACTTTTCATAGTCAGAACCTATTTACTGATAATTGTAAGGTTAATATAAAATAATTATGTTTACATCTATATGTTAAAAAATATTTGCTTTTGTCATATACCTAAAGTTTTTTTTCCCCAGGTACAAAAAACAAACTATTAATTGGCTTCCTTTAACTGGCAAAATTATATTTTTAGAGGTATTATGAATATTGGGGTAAGACAAAACTATATATAAATTAATCTAGTGTTACCTGGAAAGATAGCCCCGCTCTGCTCACCCTCACTGCATTCTGGCTCGCTCCGCTCCCCCTCCCTGCCCTCAATTCTCACCCGCCCACACTACTCCTGAATTTATAGGTACTTAGCCACACCCCCTTTTTTTACAACCTATCAAATGATCCATCTTACCCCCAACCTCCTGCCAAATCACCCTATCAGCTTTCTACTATCAATCTTACTCCACCTACCCTATGCTTTTTACACACCATCCAATCTTTTTCGAGTTAGTAACTCCCCCTCTCTTTAATAAGTTATAAACTACCTTATATCTTCTGATCTCACACAATATAATAGTAACTACCTGACTACTTACTACCATAAAAATCTGCTCTAAATAAAAATTTGCAAAACCAGCAAAGACCTTCAAAGCAAACATCCAAGCAACCTCCACCCCCCCAACACAAACCATGAAACATATACTTCACAAAACCAGTGTGCCATGCAATCACAGCCCTTAAGGCAAAATAACATACCCAACATACTAGTAATAGGTGACTCTATAGTCAGGCACACTGACGTCCCACTCACTAGGCTGAATAAGGAGAAGGTTACTGTTAGCTGCCTGTCGGGTGCCAGGATCCACCACATAACACAAGCACTCAGGTCACTATAAAACAAGTACAAATATGACTCTGTCATTGTCCATGTTGATGTGAATGACCTGAGCCATACCTCTCTGGACTACATGAAAAGAGACATGGAAGAGCTCTCTGATCATGTAGTCCAGGCCGGTATGACCCTGAGTAGCATCCTGCCCTCACCAAGAATGATACCACGGTATAAAGAAATAATTCTCAATTTCAACAATTGGCTAAGTTTCTGGTGTCATTCAAAGGGAATCAAGTGTCTGTTCACCTGGGGTGACATGCTCGACAAGCCATGCTGCTTCATTAGAGACAGCTTGCACCTGTCACCCTTAGGCTTTTGAATACTGGCCAAGGCTCTTGCTAACTCCATAGTGCCTTTTTTAGGCAAGGCTCAAAAGACAAACCTACCACCGTAAATAGCACAAGTAACAAAAAACTGAGGGTAGTGCTACTCAATGCCAGAAGTCTGAACCTCAAAATGCATGCACTCGAGGCACTCCTCAGTATGGAGAAAATCAATATATGTGCAGTAACAGAAACCTGGTTTAAGGCTCCAGAGAGCACCCCAGCACTACCAGGCTACAACTCATTCCATACATTTCGGCCACAGAACCCAAACCGAAATACAAAAGCTGGGGGCGTATCCATATTCATCAAGGATACCCACACCTCCAGGTTAGTGGCACGGCACAATGCTTCAGAGATCATCCACGTGCAACTAACAAGGGGCAAAACTGCAATTCAAATTGTAGCTTGCTACAGATCACCCATCATGTCCTTGGACCATCATTCCATGTTCCTGGAACACTGGGAAACATAAAGGTCCTACCAAACACCCTAATATTGAGTGATTTCAATTATCCAAACATTAACTGGGAGAACTACTCAAGTACTAATCCCTTGGCCAACATTTCCTAGAATTTATAAACTCAAACACCCTGGTTCAACTGGTCAACACTCCCACCAGAGGTGGCAACATATTGGACCTGGTCATCACCAACATGGGCGACCGGTGTCCCACACCGGAGGTCAACCACTCACTGGTTAGATCTGACCATAAACAAATCACTTTGGATATCCACATTCCGCCCCCACCCCTGGACAAGAAAACCATAGTGAAAAACCTTTCAAAAGCAAACTTCACGTTACTTAAGACCAAGGTGGAAAGTTTCAAATCCCTCAGGCTGAAGGATAACACTGTTCAAGCTGCAAAAATCTTTACTAATGCATTCTACGGGCACCTACAAGAATGCATGGATCTTGCCATCCCAAGCAAAACCAAGACTCACTCCTCCAAGAGAAGGAAACCAGTCTGGTGGACTCCTGCCATAAACAAGCTATACAATAGAAGGAGGAAACTAGTAGAGAAAAGAGTAAAATCCCAAGAAGGGAAGACATCCCTGATCAGTATCAGCATGAAACTATGATCCCTCATAAAATCTTCCAAGGTGAGCTTTGAAAGAAAAATTGTCAAGGACTCCAAAGATAACCACAAGACATTCTTTAGCTATGTCAAGAATCTAAGTGGCAATGCTCAGATCTCCTCGGAGTTAGTACAGAATGGCACAAAATAGACTGAAAAAAACGATATCGCCAACATCCTGGCAGACAGGTTCAGCGCAAACTTCAACCCCCTCTCACTCCCAAGAGGGCCCACAACCATACCAGAAGAATGTAGAGTCCCTGAAATCACAGACACTCAGGTTAAAACAGCCCTCTCCAAAGCCAAAAACACAGCATCAATGGGACCGGACGGTGTCCCAGGCTACATCCTACACGAGCTCAAAGATGAACTAACCCCTCACCTAAATACACTGTTCAAACTCAGCCTCTCCACAGGCTACATACCCATAGAGTGGCGCACAGCAGCGGTTATTCTGCTCCACAAAGGTGGAGCCACAACAGACCCTGGGAACTATCGCCCTATAAGCCTGACTAGCTTGGTCTGCAAGGCTATGGAGCACATCATCATGGAACTCATTAACAGAGACATTGGGAACCTCCAAACACTGGACCCTACCCAGTTCGGCTTTGTTAAGGGCAGATCATGCCTACTGAACCTGGTGGACTTCTTTGAGACAGTTACCAAGGCTATAGATGAGGGAAAGGTGGTACATACAGCCTACCTAGACCTCGCAAAGTCCTTCGACACCATTCCCCATTCTGGTATTATAGACAAGCTCACCAGCCTGAACATAAACCCCTATGTCACAAGATGGGTTGCCAACTGGCTCAAGGATAGAACCCACATGGTGATAGTTACGGGAGCTAGGTCCAACTCTAAATTGGTTACAAGTGGAGTTCCCCAGGGCTCAGTCCTAGGACCCCTCCTGTTCGGCATATACTTCTTAGAGGTACAGGCAAGCACAGGAGGACTATGGCTGACCAAGTTCACAGATGACTACAAACTAGGGGCTATAATTGACTCTCCGGCTGACACAGACATCCTCCAAGAGGGTCTCTCTGAGATGGATACCTGGTGTCAAAATCTTGGCCTCAAGCTAAATGCCAAAAAGTGCATAGTCATCCCCTTTGGAAAAATCAAAGTACCTACAAACTACCACATAGGTGGTAGTCCCCTAAATATGGAAAACATAATAAGGGATCTGGGGGCCCAAGTAGATAGTAAACTCAACTTTGATAATCACATTGCCAAAGTGGTTAGAAAATCCTTCTACATGGCCCACCTAATCACAAAAGGGTTCGCATCCAGATCAAAAGAGGTCATTGTACCCCTCTACTCATCACTCATCAGACCCATCATAGAATACAATGCCCCATTTGGGATGTACCTTACAAGTCACCTGCAACAGCTGGAAAGACCACAGAAGTACAGCCAAGTCCAAGAGGATCACTGGCCTCAAACAGATGCCCTATGCAGCTCGACTGAAGAAATTACAGCTGTACTCGGTTGCATACCACCTACTCAGAGGTGATCTCTGCCTGACATACAAGGCCATGTCCAACCCAGAATTGATGGACATGCTCAACCTAAAGAAAATCTTATCCCCATGAGCCATATGCTCTAGGGATCAAAATCTCACCACAACAATAAATTGGACGTGCTGGAGGGATAGATTCCTGTCCCAGGGACTTCCCATGCTTTGGAACAAGATCCCAATCTACATTAGGCAGAGCTCCTCACTGACACTCTTTAAAAGAAACCTTGATGAGTGGATGCGAAAGAGAAAGTTTACCTCAGGGATCACTTCAGTGGCTCTGCTGGACAGAGGCACAGGGAACTAACCTAAGGGGGCAGCGAAAGCCAACTCATTCTGGCTAGGGCTTATAAATGCCTTTGGGCAGATAGCCTAGTACCTACCTATGAACCTATGAACATATAATGTTACACTATTCCTTATTACCCTTTCTCCTTTTACCCTATATACTTACTGGATATCAGTTCACTGCAGCCCATACTTTGCCCTTAGATGAAAAGCTACCCAACTTTAATCATACCTTGAACCATACCATGGGAATAACTTTCCATCATTCTCACTTGTGCAGAGTTATAACCCTCAACACATGAGAACTAAACCCAAGCTATACTGCAAACAGTTAAATAAACTTAAGAGACTCATTGCTGAGTATAGACGTAGCCTAATAATCAGTGGAGATATTCTCCCTAACCCAGGCCCAACCATCTCCTACTCACATCCTTCTACCTGTCACCCAAACAACAATTATGGAATAACCAGACCATCTAACTCCCTCTTGGTATGTCATCTCAATATAAGGAGTAATAACAATAAGGTCCATGAACTACATGCCCTTCTAACTGTCTATTCTCCTGATATAATATGTTTAACTGAGACCTGGCTTAAACCCTCCACTACAGACAATGAAATCTTATCACCTGGTTACAACATATACAGGCTGGATCATGTGTCTAGGAAAAGGGGGGGGGGGTAGCCATTCTCTATAAATCTGAGCTGACAAGGACCATGGAAGTTATACAACCACAACAAACCAATAACTCTGAAATACTAGCCACTCGATTTCAACTTAAAAAAAATATAAATATTAATATCATCTGCATGTATATTCCCCCAGGTAACAACGTAGCCACACTCGAAGGCACCCTTCACTGGTTATCCTCTCATTACCCTCAAGAAACACTAGTCCTGTGTGACTTTAATATAGACTGGGCAACCTGTACCTCTGAATCCCCCTCCACCCACATTAACCTGCATGCATTTACTCAAACCATAGTCACCCCTACCAGACTGGGCAAATCCACCCAAAAGGATAGTATACTAGACTGGATACTCGTAAATAGCAACCCCCAAATGTACACTGCTGGTACCCTCCCCAATGACCTAAGTGACCACCTCCTTACTTACATAGTTAAACATAGTATCACTATTTCAAAACAACCTTTACTCAAGAAAGTCAGAAACAAAACTGACTTTGACTCTGACAAGTTTCAACTGGAACTCAACTCTTGTAACTGGACTAAGCTTAAGTATCTCCCCCTAGAGGTGGCTGTTGACTACTTTAACAAAAATGCCTTGAAATTCTAGGCTTACATGCTCCTGCCTGCTTAAAGAGGACTAAAGGTAAAAATGAACCTTGACTCTCTAAAGAGTCTAGACTAAAAATAGCCAAAAGAAATAAACTCTGGGCCACTTGGCACCTCACTAAAGACCCTCATGATCATGACAAATATAGGAATGCTAGGAATGAAACAAAAAGACTTATCCTACTCAACAAAAAACAGTAGTATGGTAGGTTACAGACTGACAATCATAAAAATCCATAAAAGTTCTGTGCTGGGCTGAATAAGTTACTTCACCCTGGTAAAACATCCACACCTACCCCCGCTGCCACCACTGAAATAATCCCAGAGGAGGTTGCAGATAGTTTCAACCATTTCTTTACAGAAACTATTCAAGCTTTAGCCACCCAATTACCTCCTACCCCTACCTCAGATAATCAAATCTCATTTAGCTTTAAGCCTAACTTCATTTATCCGTAGTCTGCTAAAAAAAATTAAAACCCACCACACTAGCTGCCGATCAACTTCCAGCTTAGTTCCAAAGAATCTCTGCTGATGCCATTGCATATCCAATTTCCATTCCAATCAATCATACTATATCAGAATCCAGAATTCCTACTATCTGGAAAACGTCCTATGTAATTCCCTTACACAAAGGTGGTTCCTCTACTGAATACTCAAATTATAGACCCATAGCTATACTCTCTCCTCTTGCTAAAATCATGGAGAAATGTATTCATAAACAATTCATGCAATACCTAATACAGAACCAGCTTATGGCCAACACCCAGCATGGCATCCGCCCACATCATAGTACTACCTCAGCCCTAATGGCATTTACCAATACCATAAACGACAACCGCAACAATAACCGCACATCTTCTGCCCTCTTCTTGGATCTTTCCAAGGCATTTTGATATGGTTGATCACCAGCTTCTAATCCAAACCCTCCAAACATTCCACCTAGACTCTAATGCCCTCCTTTGGTTTTCATCCTATCTTAAAGAGATAGGTAAAAACAACGTAAAAAACTCCTGTTAAGAGATGAACGCTCCTGGTTTCAAAACAAGTGTTAATATGTAAAGACAACAAACTGGATCGAAATGACCTCAGTAAAATGACTTTTCCAAAGGCACACAAAAGAGTTATTCAACTCAATAAAAATAGCGTTCCAAAGCCACTGAAAGGTTATTCAACCCAGTGGAAACAAAAGTTCACACTTTTCCAGTCCAGTAACCACGCACAACGACATATAATCCAAACGAAATATTTATTTGAGCTAGCAAACAGTAAGCACTTTCACCATAGGGCTTTTTCAAACTTCAACAGTAGCATTTGAGATTAGGCAGCTTATATACATAAGGGAAGAAGTTCATTAGTACAATCAAATCAAGTTAATTGATTAATTAGTTAAAATCCATCTCATTTGAATCATTTAAGGGCAAACCAAACCTATCCTTATAAAGCATGTGTTGAAACTTGAATAAGGTAACATTTATACATACACAGAATTCTTGTAATACTATTTAATTCAGTAGCCCTATAACTTTGTAACTTCAATTCATTTCTAATCATAAATATCTTTAATGATAATACAATAAATAAATAAGGAAAGTATAAAATATATATAATATAATATATAAAATACATATAAAAATACATATGAAAATCACAGTTAAAAACACAATACTGAGATATGAGTAGTCATACCAATAGGGAATAAACACATAAAAGGACATATGATGAAAATGTATTCCTAGCTCATATTTAAAAAACTAAGCAGGTAATGAAAAGTGCATATAAAAGTTTATGCATAATGAGTAGGCTGGAAATGTGTGCATGTATATATAATGTGAGCATTGGAGCATAGACAATAAACTACAACTAAAGGTCTAGGGTCTGATGATATAAAGCTTGTGATAGAGGGCTATAAGGCAGATTAATTCATGATTTAGGCCTAGCCAACCTTTTCCTGCGTAGTAAAGGTTTCACTTGTACTTTATCATTTATGCCTGGAAACTTGTCAGCTCTTAGGCGGACAATCCATCTAAGTTCACATTCCTGCAGGTAAGAGTCTATATCTCCACCTCTAATACCAGGTTTAACCTGTTGTAACACCTTGAAGTTAAATAGATGACCTGGTCCTGTATTCCTTACATGTTTTGCTAAGGCATTATTCTCAGAAGCAGTCCTAATACTATATACATGTTCTCTAATACGCTCCCTGAGTTGCCTACAGGTCTTGCCTACATAAAATACTGGGCAGCACGTACATTTAGCAATATATACTACATTAGTACTCGTACAACTAGTCCCAGTATTAAACTTATAAACTTTTTGTGTAGATGGATGTATAAATCTATCACTGTTATCTATGTATTGACATTGATTACATTCTAGACATGGTGTAGTATTGTAATCTTTCATAGGCACATTGCCTTGTCTAATTAAAGGACGATGACATAATGTCCTTTTCAAATTAGATTTATTTCTGTAGGAAAAACATGGACCATCACCCACTATCTTAGATATATCATCATCCAATTCAAGGATTTCCCAGTGCTTACAAACAATTTCCCTGATACTATCTACATCTCTCGAGAAGAATAGGGATAGCCTAATATTATCATTGCCATTCTTAGCAGATGCTACATGTGGACTTTCCTTCTCAGAGAAATATGGTTTGGCCACAGTTTCCCTCAACTTATTAACTAATCCTATGTTCCTATCTATCTCTTTCACTTGGTACTTCCTTTCTAATAATCTATTTTTAAGGGCATTAACTTCTTTAGAATGCCCCATATGGCAAGGATTCAGCCTGGACGCTTTAATAAACTGACCTTTCATAATGTTATCAAAAACAAACCTTGGATGCATGCTTTGACAGTGTAATAGTGTGTTCCTATAACATGCTTTCCTGTATATAGAGGTATTCAAAAGACCAGAGGGTAATCTATTAATATGTATATCTAGAAATGACACTTCATTTTGGGAGTAATTAATAGTGAATTTCAAAAAATCTGAGAGTCCATTAACTATTTCAAAGAAATCCAAGAGATTCTTCATCCCCTTTCCAGATGAAAAAAAGGTCATCTACAAAACGTCTGTAGTGACCAATATTTTCCTGGAACTGTGATAAAACAAATAAAGAATTCTCTTCCCAGTCGGCCATCACAATATTGGCGTAGCTATTGGCACATGAAGTGCCCATAGCTACGCCATCTTTTTGTATGTAAATATGTTCCTCGAACACAAAAATGTTGTTCTCAAGAACAATTTCTAAAAACAATGAAAGTAAGTCAACAGTCCCTTCATTAAAATCTGAATGGTTTCGAACATACCTCTGGAACCTTATTAGACCCTCTTCATTTGGGATCTTAGTAAATAGACTTACTACATCAAGTGTTACAAGAAAATAGGGTTCCCTATCTTCTAAGGTACTAGTATATTCATATAAATCAACTAAAAAATGTTTACTGTCTCTCAGTATATGCTTATTCACATCTACTAAAGGTCTCGTAAAGAATTCCAAAATAATAGAAAAGGGCTCAGTTAGCCACCCCTGCCCTGCTACTATTGGTCTCATGGGAGGGGTGTTCAAAGATTTATGTATCTTTGGCAGCCCCTGTATGATCGGGATAAGAGGGTTTTTTACTTTGAGATATCCGAATAAAGTGTCAGAGATAATTTGACTTTTATGTAAATCCTCTAGAGTGTCATACACTTGAAAGACCTTCACACCAACCTCTAAAAGAGTTATACTAGCATAAAATAGTTCATCACTCAACATAGTGGTCATAATATCAACATAGCAAGAAGTGTCTAAAATAACCACAGGACCACCCTTATCAGCTGGTCTTATGACTATGGAATGGTCATTTTTAAGATTAGTCAATGCTTGTCTCTGTAAGTAAGTCAAATTAAACTGACGTTTCCTTATAGTATTACTATCCTTACTTTCATAGTACTTATAAATATCATTTTCTACCATTCTTGTAAAAGTATCTAGTACTGGATGTAGGGAGGGGACATATAGGCTATTAGGTCTGAATCTCTCTATGTCCGCTTCCCTGTTAATATTTCGCTGAGTTCCAAAATCTAATTTCAATTGAATATTTCTAGTGAACATCTTTATATCTAGAACTGAGTCTGTTAGGTCACTATCACATGTAGGTATAAAATTTAGTCCTTTGTTCAGGACTTCTTCTTCAAAAACATCCAAAGACCTACTGGATAAATTAACAACTAAGGTCCCCCTGTTTTCTCCCATAATTTCTTTAGGGTCGGTCCCGTCTGTTCCCCTCCCGATCCTTTCCGTTTGTTCCTCCCTCTGCTTTGGGACCTCTGTCTCCCTAGGAAGGAACTGTTGGCTATAGGGAAAGGGGTACGGAGGGGGGACTTACTACCATAAACTAAATGGAGGGAATTAGGAGTGTCCTTGGTATTCTTTTTCCTAACTACAGGTTCACTCCTTATATCCATATTATCTTTAGCCATATTACCTGTATTTAAAACAGGAACTGCATTGTTCCCTTCATAAACAATATGAACAACATCTGATGTGTTTTCAACTAAAACATCATTAACATTCTCAGTCATACTGTTAGTGTTGATCCCATTAGAAATTCCAACATTGACACCTTCATCACCATGAATTCTAGCTGATTCAGTGTTAGCAAGCACTGCTCCAGTTACATTTACATTACTATCAATATTACGTTCAGCATTGTTTCTGCACAAGGCCATTGCTTTGTTCCCTATTAAAGCGTGGCCAAGTGAAGACATTCCCACATCGGAAATCTTGTATGTCCCTTAACAATTTATTTTTCTTTAACTCTAAAGTCCTTTTTTCAAACAACTGTATATTATCTAATAATTTTTCCATCCCATATTGTGCTTGAGAGCTTCTAAATTTATTATTAAAACGTTCATACTGATCAGTTACATTCTTCCTCAATGTCTCTTCTTCTTGTAAATGAAACTCATTGAGGAGTCTCATATAATTGAAACTTAATTCAAGGTTGAGCTGCTGCCATTTCAGCAGCAGCTCAGGAAAGTTGTTACCTGATGTCGGCATCTTGAGAACGCGTAACCCTCGAGGTATTACGCGTTTCTCGATGCATGCCTCAAAGTGTTGCCATTGCAACTGAAGTCTTTTTAATTTGGTAAAGTCCAGTTCTAGTTTATTAAGGTCTCTCCCTATTTCCGCAGCGTCAGGGTTGTTGTCTACTCCAATATCTGGTTCAAAGAGCAGTAGCATATTCTCCGTGGCTGCCATGTAGTTCCTAAATCGTGTTGACTTCCGGTTGACCGGATCCGGTTCATCCGGTCTATATGGTAGCTCCAAATTCACATCCGAGGGACTGATAGCCATTTCTCTCAGCAGGTAAAACAAAAATTGGTAAAAACAACGTAAAAAACTCCTGTTAAGAGATGAACGCTCCTGGTTTCAAAACAAGTGCTAATATGTAAAGACAACAAACTGGAGCGAAATGACCTCAGTAAAATGACTTTTCCAAAGGCACACAAAAGAGTTATTCAACTCAATAAAAATAGAGTTCCAAAGCCACTGAAAGGTTATTCTACCCAGTAGAAACAAAAGTTCACACTTTTCCAGTCCAGTAACCACGCACAACGACATATAATCCAAACGAAGTATTTATTTGAAGGGACTGTTGACTTACTTTCATTGTTTTTAGAAATTGTTCTTGAGAACAACATTTTTGTGTTCGAGGAACATATTTACATACAAAAAGATGGCGTAGCTATGGGCACTTCATGTGCCAATAGCTACGCCAATATTGTGATGGCCGACTGGGAAGAGAATTCTTTATTTGTTTTATCACAGTTCCAGGAAAATATTGGTCACTACAGACGTTTTGTAGATGACCTTTTTTTCATCTGGAAAGGGGATGAAGAATCTCTCTTGGATTTCTTTGAAATAGTTAATGGACTCTCAGATTTTTTGAAATTCACTATTAATTACTCCCAAAATGAAGTGTCATTTCTAGATATACATATTAATAGATTACCCTCTGGTCTTTTGAATACCTCTATATACAGGAAAGCATGTTATAGGAACACACTATTACACCGTCAAAGCATGCATCCAAGGTTTGTTTTTGATAACATTATGAAAGGTCAGTTTATTAGAGCGTCCAGGCTGAATCCTTGCCATATGGGGCATTCTAAAGAAGTTAATGCCCTTAAAAATAGATTATTAGAAAGGAAGTACCAAGTGAAAGAGATAGATAGGAACATAGGATTAGTTAATAAGTTGAGGGAAACTGTGGCCAAACCATATTTCTCTGAGAAGGAAAGTCCACATGTAGCATCTGCTAAGAATGGCAATGATAATATTAGGCTATCCCTATTCTTCTCGAGAGATGTAGATAGTATCACGGAAATTGTTTGTAAGCACTGGGAAATCCTTGAATTGGATGATGATATATCTAAGATAGTGGGTGATGGTCCATGTTTTCCTACAGAAATAAATCTAATTTGAAAAGGACATTATGTCATCGTCCTTTAATTAGACAAGGCAATGTGCCTATGAAAGATTACAATACTACACCATGTCTAGAATGTAATCAATGTCAATACATAGATAACAGTGATAGATTTATACATCCATCTACACAAAAGTTTATAAGTTTAATACTGGGACTAGTTGTGCAGTACTAATGTAGTATATATTGCTAAATGTACGTGCTGCCCAGTATTTTATGTAGGCAAGACCTGTAGGCAACTCAGGAGCGTATTAGAGAACATGTATATAGTATTAGGACTGCTTCTGAGAATAATGCCTTAGCAAAACATGTAAGGAATACAGGACCAGGTCATCTATTTAACTTCAAGGTGTTACAACAGGTTAAACCTGGTATTAGAGGTGGAGATATAGACTCTTACCTGCAGGAATGTGAACTTAGATGGATTGTCCGCCTAAGAGCTGACAAGTTTCCAGGCATAAATGATAAAGTACAAGTGAAACCTTTACTACGCAGGAAAAGGTTGGCTAGGCCTAAATCATGAATTAATCTGCCTTATAGCCCTCTATCACAAGCTTTATATCATCAGACCCTAGACCTTTAGTTGTAGTTTATTGTCTATGCTCCAATGCTCACATTATATATACATGCACACACTTCCAGCCTACTCATTATGCATAAACTTTTATATGCACTTTTCATTACCTGCTTAGTTTTTTAAATATGAGCTAGGAATACATTTTCATCATATGTCCTTTTATGTGTTTATTCCCTATTGGTATGACTACTCATATCTCAGTATTGTGTTTTTAACTGTGATTTTCATATGTATTTTTTATATGTATTTTATATATTATATTATATATATTTTATACTTTCCTTGTTTATTTATTGTATTATCATTAAAGATATTTATGATTAGAAATGAATTGAAGTTACAAAGTTATAGGGGCTACTGAATTAAATAGTATTACAAGAATTCTGTGTATGTATAAATGTTACCTTATTCAAGTTTCAACACATGCTTTATAAGGATAGGTTTGGTTTGCCCTTAAATGATTCAAATGAGATGGATTTTAACTAATTAATCAATTAACTTGATTTGATTGTACTAATGAACTTCTTCCCTTATGTATATAAGCTGCCTAATCTCAAATGCTACTGTTGAAGTTTGAAAAAGCCCTATGGTGAAAGCGCATACTGTTTGCTAGCTCAAATAAATATTTCGTTTGGATTATATGTCGTTGTGCGTGGTTACTGGACTGGAAAAGTGTGAACTTTTGTTTCTACTGGGTTGAATAACCTTTCAGTGGCTTTGGAACGCTATTTTTATTGAGTTGAATAACTCTTTTGTGTGCCTTTGGAAAAGTCATTTTACTGAGGTCATTTCGCTCCAGTTTGTTGTCTTTATATCTTAAAGAGAGACAACAAACACCCTTGGAGTACCACAAGGCTCCATATTAGGACCATTACTGTTCTCAATCTTTATCAATGACCTGCCTACTGTCATCCGAAACATCAGCTGTATCCAGTACGCTGACGACTCTACCCTGATCTGCTCAGCCACTTCTCCCTTTGATCTATAGACTGATACCCAAACCACATTTACTACCATTGAAAACTGGCTCTCCAAATGTCGGCAATTACTTAATCCCAAGAAAACTAAAATGCTCATATTCCCACCTATCCAAAGGTCTGTATCTTTTACCTTCACTATAAATGCAAAAGATGAGACACCTATCTTACCTGACCCCCATACAAAATTACTGGGTGTCACTATTGACAATAACCTAAAATTTGATCACTATGTAAATCAAACCATCAAAAATATCAACAGAAAACTTGGGTCACTCTATAGAATCAAACCCTTCCTTACCCCACCAGCTAAGGTGGCCATAGCCCATTTACACCTCCTTTCTACACTCTTATATGCATCCCTTCTTCTTATCAATCTTAACAAAACCAATCTAAATAAACTTACAACCTGTTATAATCACATTGCCAGGTTTGCAACAGGCTTGCCTTTTAGAACCCACCACTGCACCAACCTCAAACAGCTTGGATGGCTGGAATTACCCAATCTTATCCAGTATAATTTGTTGATCTTGGCTAACAAAATCCTTTACAATCCTGAAAATACTCTGGC
The DNA here is from genome assembly GCF_019279795.1 of Protopterus annectens. Lineage (NCBI taxonomy): Eukaryota > Metazoa > Chordata > Ceratodontiformes > Protopteridae > Protopterus > Protopterus annectens. Next base: position 753,010,224 of record NC_056746.1, on the reverse strand, counting down.
CCTTAGTAATATCATCCTTCCCCATAACAATCCAAGACTGCTCCGCTCCTCAAATAAGCTGCAAATCCAGACTACCAAAACAAACAGTGCAGCTGGTATGGTCCTCTTTGCAAATTCAGTGGTAGAATCTGGAGCATACTACCAACTGACTTAACCCTGCTCCCCTCCCTGGCCCAATTCAAACTAAAAATTAAACAACACCTTGAACAAAAGTGGCAATGCCACTGTGATAAAACTGGTTAAATTTCTCTCATGTATGTTATTTGTAATAAGTATTAGCAATAGCCAAGACTCTCCTACTTCTAGCAGGAGAATTTCTAATCTGTAATCTGAACAACTCTATGTTAGTCAGGAACCTGTGTAAACATTTTTCTTGATTTTCAATTCCACTAAATTGTTAACTCCTTTAATTATTATTATTTTTAAGTTGAAAATTTATTATTGCAACTGTATATGTTGGAGCTTTTCTCCCCAGGCCTCTGCTGAAAATGGACTTGTTCCAGCCGGACTTTCCCATTCAACAAATGTAAAATAAAATAAAAAAAATAAAAATAAATAAAAGGAGGCTTAATGGATAAAGTCTGAAGCTCTGACACTCTGCGAACAGAAGTAATAGTTACCAGAAAGATGGTCTTCCATGATAAAAATTTTAGGTCACAAGAGGAAGTTGGTTCAAATGGCAGAAGAATTATCCGGGAAAGCATAAAATTTAGATTCCATGGAGAATAGGGAGATTTCACAGGTGGTCTAATATGAAAAGTCTCTTTGAGAAAGACTTTGGATAACTTGTGAGACACGATAGTCAACCCTTCAAATCCAAGATGAAAATTAGAAATAGTAGCCATTTGAACACAAACTGTTGCTGCTGTGGTTCCTTTGTTAAAAATCATAGTTAAGAACTCTAAAATGGAGGCCATAGGGGCTTGGTAAGGATCAATATTACTTTTAGAGGCCCATATAGAACATTTTTTCCATTTGCTAAGATATAGTTTCCTAGCAGATTTATGAGAGGATAGAAGGATCTGTTTTGTCTCATTGGAGAGGTTATGGAGCCTGGCTATAATGCGAAATGGAGCAGCCAAGCTGTCAGCTTCAAGGACTGCATAAAGGGCTGAAGATCCCCTGACGAGTGCTTCAGAAGGTCTGGAACTGGGTTAAGAATCCAAGGATCCTCCAAAAGATGAAGTCAAAGGAAGGGGAACCAAATCTGTTGAGTCCAATAAGGGGCTATTAGAATGATGGTCCTTCCCAGGGTTTTTGCTTCCTGTATACCTTGGGTATCAACGGGATTGGTGGAAATGCATAGAGGAGCTCGGAGGCCAATCGTGTACGAGTACATCCCTTGGGGCTTCTCCCGGAGGGGGAATCACTGTAAAGTAGCTTCTGCATTTCATGCTCATGTGACTGGCAAAAAGGTTGCAGAAAGGCTGCCCCACCTGCGGAATATCTTGTCCGCTATTTCTTTCTTGAGGGACCACTCATGGGGCAACAAGATGGCCCTGCTGATCGTGTCTGCTATCATGATGTATTTCCCCGGGATGTGCATCACCAACAGAAACTGCTGGGTGGACACAGCCCACTGCCATACTCTGAGGGCCTCTTGACAAAGGGGGTAAGACCTGGTTCCTGCTTGTTTGTTCAAATACCAGACTACTGACATGTTGTCTGTCTGAATCGCAATTTTACCCAGAGGAAAAAAGTCCTAAAAGTACTGCAATGCCAGAAGTACTGCTCTCATCTCCAGGACATTGGGATGCAGATGTGTCTCTTGATCGGTCCATGTACCTTGGGCTGTCTTTCCCTGAAAATGCCCCCCCACCCACCCTATCAGGGAGGCATCCATGGTCACTGTGGCCGCTGGAGGGTGTAGCACAAATGCGTGTCCTATCATGACATGAAGTAAGGTCAACCACCACTGAAGGTCCTTTTTGAAGGAATTTGTGATCATTATAGTGTGAGACATGGGAAGCTCTTGGTAAGACCATTGAGTGAACAACAGCCACTGTAGTATCCGCATGTACATGCGAGCCAGTGGTATGGCTAAAATTGCTGCTGCCATCATGCCCAATAATTTCAGAACTTCTGATGATGGTGCTCTGTCTTTTGATATCAGAATACTGACATGCTGACGAAGAAGAAGGACACTTTTTATTAGAAGCCTTAGTGTGGTGGTGGTGTTGTCTAACTCTGCCCCGATAAAAATTATATGCTGCGATGGTGACAAGGCACATTTTTCTGCATTGATTGTAATTCCCAGATGATTGCAGAGTGGCAGAGTGGACTCCCTGGCCTGGATAAGTTGATGCCTGGTGGTGGCGGTAAGGAGCCAATCGTCTAGGTACGGAAACACCTGGAATCCTAGATGTCACAGGTGAGCCGTGACCACTGCCATGCATTTAATGAACACTCTGGGGGGCTGTAGTGAGAACAAAGGGCAGGGCTTGAAACTGATAATGATTGGCTCCAAGCCAGAAGCGCAAGTGATTCCTGGATAGTCTGGCCATTTTTATGTGGTAGTAAGCATCCTTGAGATCTATCGAGTACATCCAATTGTCTTTCCCTAAGAAGGGAAGTATAGACTAAAGCATGACCATCCAAAACTTCTCTTTCTTTACGTATTGGTTCAGTCTGCTGAGGTCCAATATGGGTCTCTAGTCCCCCGTCTCCTTTGGAACCAAAAATAAACTCACGTAAGTTCTGGGTCCTGTCTGTTCTGCTGGGACTGGTTGGATGACTCTTTTTCTTAGCAACATTTGGACCTCTGTTGTTGCCTGTTCCTTGTAACTGGGTGGAACATCCAGGATTTTTCTTATGAGTGGAGGGGATGTGGTGAATGGAATGAAGTATCCTCTGGAAATGATACTTTGTACCCAGCTGTCTTTTGTTATTTTGAGCGGCATCCAGATACAAAGATAAATGACCCCTGACTGCCTCCAGAGCAGGACAGTTGGGCCTCCTTTCAGGAGTGCTGGTAGGGCGTCTCAGAGAAGTGATCTCTGTTGCCCTGGTTGCGGACCCCCTCTGCCGCAAGGGTGGCGTCTTCCATTATTGCCCCATCCTCTGCCCCTGGAGGGGGGTTCACCAAGTGTGTCCTGAAAGGCTCCTTGGGCATTTTGGAACACATTTTTCCTCCCCTTTGACCTTTAGGGTATGCTTGGGTAGGGGTGGATAAATGGACCCCGACGGCAGACAGAGTCTTTCCATCCTGTTCACACCTGGTTAAGGTTTCCTTCACTTTTGACCTGAAAAGGGATGAGCCATCAAAGGGAGTGTTCAAAAAGGATGACTTGAAGGGCTCTGTGAAGGAACACAAGTGCATCCAGGAATGTCTCCTGAGAGCAACTCTTGTACCCGCTGACCTACTCATTCCATCAGCTGCATAAGAGATGAGGCACATGGATGAGTTGACAATAGAATTGAGGGTAGCGAGCTGGGCAGCAACTTTGTCAGAAGCTCCTGCAGCTACTGTACCCTGAAGAGTATCTCCTAGCTCCTTAAGGAGATCTCTTTGTAACCTGGTAAAATGGGTTAAATAGTTTAGCGAAGATTATAGGTCACTGAACTGAACATGCGCTTTCCATATCTATCCATAATCCTGGAGTCTCTGTTAGTAGGATGGATAGATGAGGAAGTTTCAGACATTTTCTTAGGTGGTGAAAGCCAGAGTACATTTTTTGGCTAGGCTTGTATGGGCCCTAGGGCCGATAGCCTAGTACCTACCTATTTCCTTTTTGGTGGCTGCCGCCACCACCATGACATCAACTGGAACACCTTTTGTTAAAAATGTTTTGTCAAGGGGGGCAGAAATGAATTTATTAAGTCTCCTAGGGACAGGCTCCATAATATACAGAAACGTCCACACCCTTAATGAGACCAGCTGCATCAGCTCATCGAAGGGCAGAGTCACCCAAGAGGTGGAGGGCTGAGACTCAAAAGCCTTCAGGAGAACTGGTTCATCCTCAGTAGGGTTTTGGACTGCCAATCACCCCTCTGCTTAAGGATCTCAAGTATATCAGCGAATAAGATATCCTCAGAGGGGGACCGTGGGGACCCTTCTGACTCATCTAAGTCAGTATCTGATGTTAGATACTCCTGTGGGGAGTCTAGATGTTTCCTCTTACACAATCTCTTCCTGGGAACCTCATCAATGGGAGCTTCTGGTGAGGTCTCGGAAGAGTAGGGGCCACCCAATGGGGCTTCCTGAGGCTATGGGTCTCTACGCTTGGTCAGGATTTGCAAGGCAGAAGCAGACACAGGCACTTTAGGGGAGGAGGAAGGCAGGCCTGAGGTTGAGGATGTCCTAGGAGACATGACTCTCCTCATGGCATCGAAAGCACCTCTGCTTTGATGCAAGGAAGCCAATGGATCAGAAGAAACTGTCAACACCCCTGGCACCGGAACAGTGGGCTCCGAGCCCGAGGTAGGAGCCAAGGCCCCGAGAGGTAAAGTCAGAACCAACAAGTAGGTCTGACTGTCCTCCCTGGACCCAACCAGAGAGTGTCGGCTCCTAGAGTCCTCGATAGGCACCGAGGACATCAGAGTGCACAGAGCCGAAGACAATGGAGCAGGCATCGGCTCTGAGGTTTCCACTAACATCAGAGCTGCCTCCTCCGACTTCAAAGGACCAACATGGCTCAGAGGAGGAATAGTTGGAGTCGGTGCAAGGGTATTCAGCTCCGAATCCATTTGGGTCGAAGCCGATAACATTTTCATTAAGGCCAGTGCCAATAACAGCTTCTGCACCACATGATCCACATCCAGATATGATAGGCTGATCGAGAGAAGCATACTGAAGGTGGTACCGACTGGAGAAGTGGACTCTTAGGCATTTCGGACACCGGTTCCAAGACTGGGGACTGGCTCCAAAATGTAAAGACTGTCGACTCCGATGGCAGTGGTGCCGAAGTCGAAGACTTTTTTGATTTTTTTGAGTCCTACTTCTTGGAAGACTTTGAAGACTTGCTGGATACATCTTGGTCACTCAAAGCTTCCTGAAATGAAGGCTTCAACAAGTCTCTATCGATGAGTTTCCTCTTCCTTTCCTGTAGGACCCTTGAGGAGAAGAAATGATAAATAGAACAACTGTCTTGCAAATGCAGAGCCCCTAAACAGTGCACACAATTAATGTGGCTGTCTGTAACAGACATCTTTTGGCCACACTTTGGGCACGTTTTGAAGCCAGACTTAGGGTGCTTATCTTGGTCAGCCATAGTAATCTCAATAAAATTACTGTCACCACAAAAAAACACAGCAGCAATTATTCACACAAGCCTAAAATAAAAGCAGGCTAAATCACACACAGTAATTATTCATACAAGCCTTAAGTAAAAGCAGGCTAAATCACACACACAGTAATACAAATACAAATGTGAAATCACACAATATGAAATTCCAAGCAGACTATGCAAAAAAAAAAAAAAAAAATAGAGATAGCTGCTAAGAAACAACAACCTTATCTAAAACTATCTAAAGATTACTGTAAACTACAACTTCAACAGTAATAAACTACTAAGCCTTATATATAACATTCTTAAGGCTAGACAGACCACACAGCAAAAGACTATAACTATTTAAGAAAGCAGAAGAATCTGTGACAAAAGGTCACTGAATAACACACTGTAATTTGAGAAAACTATTAAACTAGGCCTATAAGAGGTCAACTAGAAATTTGTTAAAGCAAACTAGATTAGGGCTATAAAGAAGGAAATTACACGAACTATCCTAAACTATTCTAACTATCTAACTAGCAAAATATTTAGTAAGTAAGTAATGAAAAAACACAGTTTTACTGGCCCAAGCTAAAGCAGAACATCCGATCTGTTGCAGCAGCAAACTAGATCTGAGGTAACTCCAGGTGCATCATGGGATAGAGACTTGGCCTCTAGCTATTTGAAGACCTTGAGCTTTGCAATTGGCCATATCAGAACCGAGGGATCAGCTCTGAACCCATCAGTAAAGAATGAACGGCGAGATTGAACAACTTCACATTGATTGTTATGCCACTCTAGTTGACTCACCTTTATATGAACTTTCATAACATAAGATTAATTACTGCCAGTGATAACTGTTTGAATTTGTCAATCACAAATATCTCTGTCATTATTTCATTACTGCTGTGACCCTCTAGATCTAACCATAATGTGACTACATGCATTAATTCAGACAGCTCTGCCATTACTGTTATGTGTTTGGAAGAAGTCCACTCATGAAATGTCGGAGTTTGGGTCTTTGTCATGACCTTAGCTCATGCAGGTAAACATCTCTGTATTGTCTCATATTACAGAGGTTTACACCTTTCATAAACAAGAAAGCTTGGAGGGATCATCTGTCAGCTGTGGAGAAACGATCCAAGCACAGATTTAGTTCAGTGCCATCCATTCTGGTTAGTAATCTACTTAAGTCACTCTGTAAGTCTCCAAGTCCTCTTCCTGGGTCAGTGGAGACACCGGTGGCAGGGACAGCCTTAGCAATTGCAGGGGCCAGTATGGACTATTTTGCTGGAGCCTCTCTTGCTGAATCTCTCCATTTGCTATCCCAACCCTCTCTCCACTTTTTGGCTTCTTGGACTTAAAAGAGTATATTACATTAGGCATTAGGAATATATGTTATTATTGCATATTATAAATAAAGCAATATGTTTAATTATTAGCTTGTATTTCACCAAAAGAAATGTTAATGCACAAATAAACTATTGGACTCCTGGATTACATCCCCCAGCTACAACATCCTATGTAGCTCCTCTCTCAAAGTCTGGCTCAAGCACACTATAAAGAGGCTGTCTGATGAGCCACTGAGAACTTGAAACTGTATGGTGCTTCATCAGGTGGCTTACCAGTAAACATCTTCGCAAACTCCTGTAGTACTGCCTGTATCTCCTGAACCTGGGTAAGAACTAGATTTGCACTTCCATTTTGTTTATTAGCTTGCATTTTATATATATATATATATATATATATATATATATATATATATATATATATATATATAAAGGTAGTTACTCTCGCTGTCTTTCTCTCTCTCTCTCTATATATATATATATATAGATATAGATATATAGATATAGATATATATGTGTATGTAAAACAGAATGCCAAATCCGGACTAGCCAGAAAACCAATGAACACGAACCCACTAAAACGGCTCAAACTTTTGAATACCAAAAAACGACAATAAAGAAATTGTTTTTAGCGCTTTCTTCCACTTTATTCATAACATGGACTTCCTCAGAAAAACGGGAACTCTCCCATGTTCCCGTTTTTATACTTTACAGGATGTGATGTCATGTTGGTCTCAACATTTTATATTCATACTGATAATCATAATTCAACAATAAATTTTAAAATTCTTTCATTCTTAAATAAAGAATTAATAATACACTATGATGTAACATCATGTTCTTATTACATGTACAAAAAATAAACAATTATTTATATAAAAAAATTATTATTGTTATTGCATCTGTGTGTATGTATACACACAAGAAAATACAACTATAATCATATTTTTAAAATACATGATATTCTAGACAATAAAGAGTGTACATAAATATACATGATTTGATCATATTACAACTTCCACTCTCCCTCAACACACACACTCCCTCACACAAACTAACGTACATTCACACTCACACACGCATTGGAACAACACACACACACACACATTTTCATATTCTAACCACAAAAAAACCACATCCCCACACACACACACATACCCACATACAGTGAATATAAACTCTATATGAAGAATGATTGTATGTTGTGTATATATATTCGCTATACTAATACATATTTACTAATAAAAATAAAAAATAAAAAATAATTAAATAAATCCAACAATGATCAATTTCTTGAAACTGTATGTTTTACAAAAACATTTTATCTATTTAATAAAAAACATTTGGTATTGATTGAATCATTTAATCCAGGTGAAATATCAGCGCCTAATACCAACTGCCACAGTGTTTCTTTCTGTTCTAGTTTATTATTAATGTCACCCTTTAACACTCCTTTTTCAAGTCTATCCAAAACAAAGAATTCGAACTTTTTGAAAGCGCTAAAAACAATTTCTTTATTGTCGTTTTTTGGTATTCAAAAGTTTGAGCCGTTTTAGTGGGTTCGTATATATGTGTATGTATATACATATGTGTGTGCATGTGTGTATATGTGTGTAAGGTAAGTACTATATATGTATATATATATATATATATATATATATATATATATATATATATATATATATATATATATATATATATATATATATATATATATATATATATATATATATATATATATATATATATATATATATATATATATATATATATATATATATATATATATATATATATATATATATATATATATATAAGGTAGTTACTCGCTGTCTCTCTCTCTCTCTCTCTCTCTCTATATATATATATATATATATATATATATATATATGCATGTATGTATATACATATGTGTGTGTGTGTGTGTGTGTGTGTGTGTGTGTGTGTGTGTGTGTTTGTGTGTGTGTATGTGTGTAAGGTAAGTACTCTACTCATTCCAGTTACTTTGCTACACACATCATCAAGATGTTCATCATCAAGAATGAGGAGACTCTGAAGCCTGCTCATTCTGAAACATGAAACCTGGGACAACCTTCTGACTCATCACAGTACTCAGATCTCTCCTCTCAAGCCAAATTTCATCAGATGCCTGGGGGTAATGGACAAATAATTTAGTAGAACTGCGCTTAATTGTTGTGGGAAGATAAGGGGCTTAAAAAATCATGTAAACTGTCTTTCATTCCTTTATGGGCTTCTAATCATCTTATGCACGCACACTGAATTCTGACGAAGTCTTGTGAGTGATGAGGTCCTAAATGCCTGCTGTTTGTTTTATAAATGCTCTCTGAATTCTTGTAGCTCCTTACCCATTTAATTCACATACATTGTTACAGTGATGTGTGTGCACAAAATCACATAAAACTGTTGAACTTCCTCACAATGCTAATAATAATAATAATAATAATAATAATAATAATAATAATAATAATAATAATATCCATCATCTCCTTAGAAACAACATTGCTCACACACCAGGCCACTAACAACTATTTCAGAAAGCTTTTTATTTATTTAAAATTATATATTAAACTGGGTAAGTAGACTAATACATATAGATCTTTTCCAGTCCTATCCCAGTTCACAAGAGCAATGGTAAGGATTACATGCAGAGATAATTTACAGTAGTCACTAAGCATCATGTTTTAGGTAGAAGGGTGGGGGGTCGTAATGTCTTAAGGAAAAGTACATGGATGTAGGAAGAACTAAAAGCATAGAGATTGCTCAGCTTTCTGTATGCACTTCTCTCTTCAGTCCAGTTCAACCATGTTCTAGCTTTAAGTTTCTGCTTGACCCCCCCCCCCCTATTGTGTATGTGCTGCTGTTGCTGTTTTTTTTTCACTTTCATCAAAGTGAATAATTTTCTCTCCACCTCTGCCTTCCACCACTCAGCACACAAACCTCGGTTTTCACCTCTGTGGGATTATTTTGTTCCTGTCTGTGACTGCAGACAGTATTTTGCTGCCATACAGTTAAAATGCTTACATTCTGTCACAAGTCTTTAGTAATCAGAAATTACCTCACATCGCACTTTTTTTTCCTTAGCAGTGTTTCTTTTCAACAGGCTATTCTACAGTTATTTCTGATGAATGTACACATAAGCAACCAATCATAAATCTCATGTCAGCAAGAGCAGCAAAAGAAAATGTAGTACCCTCTCTGTCAATTTTCACATTAAGCCTGATTTTATCATCTAAGACAGTAACTGGAGGAGCACACAAAATCAGATGGTTAATTGGATCAGTTTTGGTTTAAAAACCCTGTTGAGCAGTCAGCAACAACAGCAACTGACTGCAATGCAAGCATGAGTACAACACTGGGAGACATACAAATGCGTGAAGTGGCGGTTAATAAAACAGGATAAGCCACAAGTGCAGTGCATGACAGGAAATTTCCTCTCCACAAATACTACAGGAGCAAGACTACAAGCAGGAAAATACCTTGCAGTTTGTAGCAAACCTCTGGGTTATATAAGGTGAAATAACCCTGCCATTGCTTAGTGCAGAGCACCCTGAAGGAGCAGGCCTCTACTGGGCCAAATTGGTCTAATTGGCCTAAGACCAAGACTAAGCAGTGGCATGGCTCTTGGCATTCTAATGGATTTCATCCTGACTACCATTACTTCATCAGTGGCAGTAATCATTTGGGAGAGTTACTCAACAATGCAGGAATAGGTGGCTTTTCTTGGGAACCCAGGCTTCTGAAGTGAGTATACTTTCTCAGGTGTACAGAACAAGCTTTTGTAGCAGGTATACTCTCTCAATGATATAGTGCAAATGTCTGTAGCCAGAACATTCTCTATATCAGGGACACAGTCCAAATGTCTGTAGCAGGTACACTATCTCTCTGGAAGAAACAATGCAATACTCTATAACAGGAACACAGTACAACTCTTTGTGACAGCTATGGTTTCTCTGGTAGAAAGTGCAAGCTTCTGTAACAGGTAATCTCCCTCTCCCTCTCCCTGTCTCTCAGGGGCTTAGTGCAAACCTCTGCAGCTGGTAGTCTTTCTCATGGACACAGTGCAATCCTCTCTAGCCAGTATATTCTCTCAGGGACACAGTGCAAACTTCTGCAGCAGGTACACTCTCTTTCTGTCTCTCAGGGACACAGTGCAAGACTTTGTAACAGATACATTCTATCAGTAACACAGTACAAGCCTCTACAGCAAGTACACTCTCTCAGTGGCACAGTGCAAACTTCTGTAGCAAGGTACACCTTCTCTCTCAGGAACACAGTGCAAGCTATGACAGGTACATTCTCTCAGGAACACAGTGCAAGCCTCTGTAGCGGGTCTAGTTCACATTGTCATAAGCTGACAATATTGAATACGATATTGTCGGCCCGACAATGTCGAAAGTTCAGAACATCACGCAGGTAAACGGAAATCTCCGTAAGGGGGAGATTTCCATTTACCTAAATGTAGTGCGGACTTGGAGTTGGTATATTTAAGTGGGGGGGTGCATAGGGGGCTTGCATCCCTGCCTACGCTAGTTAGTTTTTTTTATTGATTTATTTATTTTTTTACGTTATTCAATATTTTACTACTTTGATCAATAAAGTTCGACCTTTATTGATTCGATGTAGTAAAATTTTGATAATGTGATATAGATGCTCTGTAGCAGGTATATTTTCTAAGGAACACAATGCAAGCCTCTGTAACAACTACAGTCTCTGTGGGATAGAGTGCAAGCCTCTGTAGTAGGGGCATTCTCTCAGGAACACAGAGCATGCCTCTTTAACAAGTACAGTCTCTGAGGGATACAGTACCAGCTTCTGTAGCAAGTACAACACAAGGATTAATGACAGGTGTACACTCCTGAAGACACCATACAAGTCTCCAAATATGTTACAGTACAATGATTAGACATGAGTATACTCTCTCCTGAATCAGCACAAACTTCCAAACAGCATGGAGAAAACATTTGTGTTTAATTTGTGCTTCCATCTAACACTTAACAGTACAAAGTATTCTCAGCACCACAGACCACAAAAAAAAAAAAAAAAAAAAAAAAAAAAAAATCACTGTAGAGAAATTCTGGCAGTGACAGGTTAAGCTGGGACTTCAGAAAAAAATCTAGGCTGCAGTTCATTCCCACTGTACCCATCAATGTGAAAAATTAATGTAGCTGACATGACAGTCCATTTTGTTAAAAACAGTTTTATTTGCAATAGTTATATGAAAGGCTCGTTTCCTAAAGTAAAAGATAATCCCCGGGATTCATGAAGCTCGGCGCAAGACCGGCATTAGGCTTGCGCCAACCGTGCGGTGTGCAGATGGCGCAGAAGTGCCATATGCATATTAATGAAGGCGCACTGCTGCCACATTGACATGCATAGGAAACGTGCGCGAGTGCATGGGGTGTGTCGAAGCGCTGCACGAAGGCGTGGACATGTCGGCTGTTTACATACAACCTAAAATGCTGAATATTACAGCCTGCCTGCAATAGTAATCACACCTGTCAGTGTCCGTGGATACTGAAACGTATGCAAAGCATGCAAGAAAGTTCTTGCGAACACAAAAATAAGAAGCAAACACAAATGCACGTAGCCAAATATTGAGTCCCCATCCCTTGAACAAATGACATTTAAAACCCCGTGCCCGTGTTCTAATGCAGTGTTGATAGTTATACCAAGTTGAAGCAAAACGCATCGTGTTAGCGCACCACCAATAGCTAAGTCTAGCCCAATGGTCAGGGTTACCACCTGTCCCACATTGTGAGGGACAGTACCCATCTGGGCAGTTGTGTCCATACCAAAACCATTATAAATGTAAAATATCCTGCGACCGTATGACATAATTATGTCCCACATCTCATGTAATAGTCACATACAATAGTTATTTCCGTATGTATCATACCTACATGTTACAAGAAATAGAATAAGCAAGTAAATGAAACAGAAGAAGCATCTAAACTGCTACAACAATAAGCTTACATTTAGGCATAAAACAAAAGTACTATCCGTTGTACTGACCGTGGGTATGTGTTGGCCTGTAAAATCTGATGTGTGTCCAGAATATATCCCATCCTGGCCATATGAAAAGGTGGCAACCCTACCAATGGTCAGAGCATTCGGCCAAAATCTGCCCATTTGTGGTCCAAGCCGCCCTTGTCAGGATGGGTCAAAGATGAACGAGTATTACCCAGGTCTACCTACCATGTCATGAAAGATAAGTATTTGCATGTACCTATGCGCGTGATGTACAGCATGTGGAAGGTGAAAAATGCCAGGGTAGTCCTCACAACCATACAGGGACCAGAGATATGTAGTGTATGCAATGTGTTCCCTTGACCGTGCCATGGGCCATCAACCAGAGAAGGGATGGATGGAGTGTGTGGCATATGGGTGTGGGGGGGATGGGTAATGTAATAATCTGCAAAGGGGAGACTGTGTTGGATGCACAATAGGTGAACTGGAGGTGTATGAGGGAGTAGTGGGTGAATCAGAAAGTAACACAAAGAACAAACATACACATCCACAATATAACCTGACAGGCCATACTGTAGAACACAATCACACAAACATATGAATATTAAAATGTGCAATACACATGTACAGAAACGTCACTGGCACTCACCCACATAATGGTTTGGATGGAATTGAGCCATATGATTACAACACACCTGGATGCATAATTGAATACCCATCATCCCCTCTACAGCACACAACCCCCCCCATTCCTGAACATCCACCATATCCAACCATACTTGGGCTGC